>NC_069385.1:39667500-39967500 GCF_027475565.1 Acinonyx jubatus
AACTAGTGTCATGTGAATTTGAAAACTTTAGATCATATATGTAATATGTCTTTATTTCATTACTTTGCTGTTCCCCTGCTCCCCACACATAAGATGGTAGACAGAGAAACTGACCTCGCAAAGTTATTAACATCCCAATCTCTGGCACCCATTAATATCGCTTTATATATCCAAGAAGGAAGGGAGGAAGGGAGGGAGGAAAGAAGGAAGGGAGGAAAGGAGGGAGGGAGGAAGGAAGGAAGGAAGGAAGGAAGGAAGGAAGGAAGGAAGGAAAACAGGAAGGAAGGAAAAAGTTTTGCAGATGTTATTAAATTAAAAATTTTTTAAAGCGGATTATCTTGGATAATCTTGGATTATCTAGGTGGGACCAATGTAATCACATATACCCTTATTGGAGGCAGATGAATATTTTATACACACACAAATAAATAAACAATGTGAATAGAACAGAGTAAGATTTGAAGGTGCCGGGCTTGAAGATTGTTGTGATGTGTCCACAAGCCAAGGAATCTTAGCAGCTACCAGAATCTGAAAGAAGCAAGGATGGGATTTTCCCCTAGAGCCTCTAGAGATAATGTGAACCCTGATTTCAGTTCAGTGATACTGATTTCAGACTTCTGGACTCCAGAACTAAAAGAAAATAAATTCCTGTTGTTTTAAATCACCAAGTCTGTGGTAATTTGTTACAGAAGCCACAGAAAACTAATATAGCCAACCAACTCTTCTCTCCTCCAAAATCTCCCTGTCAATGAAATGTAATCCTGGAAAGTATAATGCCTAATATTTGTTAAGATGTGCAATTACCTTCGAAATTGAGATCCACTCCCTTTGGGCAATTATAACTGTCCACTGCTATCATTTGAATACCATGCAAACAGAAATACCTTTTTCAAAAAAAATGTTTTGCCTTATGTAATTGCTGTGAAAGTCTATGATTGAAAGTGAGGTATTCTTGTTTTATGAGTCTCAAGCAGTTCTTGGTGTATTTCCAATATCCTAACAATATAAGGTTACTTTATTGTTTTCAAAACTTATTTCATAAAGTTCTAGGATGCAGAAATCAATAAATTTAGAGTCCTGAATATTGCCAGACTTGTAAAAAAATGTCAAAATGAGTTAAGTACCTGGAAAAATATATAATTTCAAGTAGCTTTTTACTGCAAGTAACCTTGAAGGCAAAGAAAGAGAAAATACAAGGAATAATCAGTATTAATATGGTGGGCTGATAATTTTTAGTTGGGAAAATGGATAAAATGATACTAAAAATATTTAAAATTCTTATAAACAAACAAGCAGTTCTAAATTTATCAGCATCATAGTTGCCTTGAAAATGTGGAGAGGTGTTAAATTGTTGGTTACTTAATATCTTTCAACCCAGTAATTATACCAAATATTCCTTTGTGTCACTTTTTTAGCAAACATTTTAACGCTCAGTAAATACTGAGACATCTGAGTGACCCAGTGGATAAACTGGAAAGCATTATTTTAGCAATATGCACACGTTCTTATGACCATTTTGACCACTTTGAATACATCTATGACTTTAATTCACTAAAATATCCTACAAAACCTAAGAATGTTGAATCCTCTTTCCTTATCACACATAATTAATTTAAAGAAGATGTATTCTTACCCATATATTGAATTATATAGCCCTCCAACTGTGCTTCATGAGAGAATTCATGGCACACATTGACAATGATGCTATTTATAAGTCATACTAATGTAAATAAAGGACAGAGTTTGCTGTTGAAGTGATTCATTCAGGGACTCTGGCCACCCCAGGGTCCTGAAGAACTCAATATGCCAACACATTTGCAATCTATTAGCTGTGACATTCCTGGGGTGTTCTGCTCAGAAAAACATATATGGGGGCATCTGGGTGGCTCAGTCGGTTAAGCATCCAACTTCAGCTGAGGTCATGATCTCACAGTTCATGCTGTCAGCACAGAGCCTTGAGCCTGCTTCAGATTGTGTTTCCCTCTCTCTCTGCCCATTCCCCAATCACAATCTGTCTCTGTCTCTCAAAAATGAATAAATGTGAACATTTTTTAATTAAAAAAAAAGAAAAACATGTATAATGCACAATTTCTTTTTAAAAAGATATGCTTGCTTATGTATAAAAAATAAAGTCTGCCTGTTCAACCTGATCAACAGTATAGCTAGTTCTGCACATGTCTATATTCTATATAGCCACCTCGGGGATTTTTTGAAGTATCACATAGCTGAATCAATTGTGTAACAACTGTAGCTAACATCGACAAATCAAAGAGGCAATGCTCAACTAGGTGGCCACATATAAACGTAAATATATATTTCTCCTACAGCATTCTAAATTAGGTGCTTGGTAGTTTTTATACTGTAAATACTGGTTTGAAGAGTGAAGTTCCAAATTTACATATGTTAATATATCCATAAATAGTAATGAATTAAAACTATAGAGTTTTTTTTTCCAACTTAGAAGTACTTTTCCTTTTCTTTAATTTGGTAAGCAACTTTTCACTTACTACCTCAAAAGCAGGGCTCAAATCCATTACCTTCAGAATTATGCTGGTAAGATGGACAAAAATGAAAGCAAAATGAAAAACAACCATTTCAATCAGGAATGCTTTCGGCTGCAAGGAACATAGTGAACTGTAAAGTATTTTCATATATATGAAGTCTGGAAGTGGGCTGCTGTTGGCTCAGTGGCTGAAAGTTGCCTTGGCTCTAGATCTATATTATTGGAATTTCTTTCAAATCCTCAGAGAGTAATACACCCTGCAGGCAGAAAGGTGCTGGGCAGAATAAATCCCTTCCTTCTGCAACACTTCAGTCTTTCAGGAAAGGAAAGTTTTCCCAGAGGCACTCAGCAGACTTCCTCATATCATTAGCTAGAACTGTGTCATATGCCTATTCTGAATATAATCACTGGTGCAGAAGATTGAAATATCATGTTTGTAACCAACTGTAATTCATTTCCCAGACGTGTGAGAAGATTAGACCTCCCTGAGAGCTTTGTTGACCATTTAAATATCTGAACAAAACTGGGATACTGTTAGCAGAGAATTACAGGACAGAATTGTCTGCCACTGAAACTTAAGCACATACTAATTTTCTATATGCAAATGTAAATCATTGCTATTTTATATTTCTCATGAATCTCTTGTTTTCTAGAGAAATATCCAATCCTTTGCTTCAATAAGACTATATATATTCAACTAAATAGAAGTGTAGTTTAGTATTGCAAGCAAAGTAAGTACAACATTTCAGACCACCCATAGAGGAAGAGCATGGATTATGTGAAGTATCTTGCAAACCATCTACAAGACGAAGAACATACAAAGAAGAAAAATGTCATACCTAGTGTTAGATTTCTCACTGGAAAATGTAAAAGATCTGTGACTTGAGAAAGAAGAAAAAAACCTTATGGAGAATATTAAAATAAAGAAAATGCAAACTTTTAAAGAGTCATAAGGAAAAAGTTCATGACATGTTCAAAATTTATATAAATATGCTTCACAAAGATGTGGTAGATGTGTGGTGGTTGACAGTGTTGATTGAATAAACACAGTCTATTTCTTTTTTCCCCTTTGGACTTGGAAACATGGTCTCTTTCAACCAGAAGGGTTTTAATCTCTTAGCTTTTCTGTCCCCCTAGCATTCATCTCAAATTCAAAGCAATTCGAATAGTAAGGTAAACAGCCTTCTAAAATATGTAAATTTTCCCAATTAGAGAATATGGTAAATCTATCAAATAGCCTTTAAAAATGGTTACTTTCTGTGTTTGTTTTAAAGCTTATTTTGGAAAGAGAGAGAGTGGGGAGGGGGAAGAGAGAGACTGGGTACAAAGGATTCAAAGCCAGCTGACAGCAGAGAGCCCAATGTAGGGCTCCAACTCACAAATCATGGGGTCATGACATGAGTCGAAGGCAGATACTTAACTGACTGAGCCATGTAGGTGCTCTGAGCTGTGTTTGTTTTAGAAACGTCCAGACTAGGGGTGCCTAGGTGGCTTAGTCCATTAAGTATCAGACTCTCATGATCTCATGTTTTGTGAGTTCAAGCCCTACATCAGGTTGTGTATGTGCGTGTGTGTGTGTATATATATATATACCTTTAAGCTGACACATTAAGGAAGGGTCATAGCTTTATTCCTCATAGGTGCCTTCTAAGACATTAGATTTATTTATTTTTTTATTGAAGTACAACTGACCTCCAATGTAACATTAGTTTCAGGTGTACAAGATAGGGAGTGGACAACTCTAAGTCATGCTATACACACCACAACTGTAGCTACTGTCACCGTACAATGCTATTATAGAACCATTGACTATATTCCCTATGCTGTACCTTTGATCCCCATGACTTACTCCTTCCATAACTGGAAGCCTGTATTTCCCACTTCCCTTGACCCATTCTGCCCACCCCCCTCCTCCCATCTCCTCTGTTCTCTGCATTTATGGGTCTGTTTCTGTTTTTAGCATTGTTTGTTCATTGTCTTTGTGTTCTAGGTCCCACATATAAGAGAGATCAGGTGGTATTTGTTTTTGTAGGACATTAGATTTTAAGTGTGGGCTAAATCATCAAGTTCTCCCAAAAATTTAAAATTGCTCCAACAATACAATTTCCTAACTTGCTTTTGGATAAGATTTCCATCAAAAGTTTTAAGGGGCACATTTTTGAGTGTGTGCCAACATAAGTGACAGGATAGACATTTAACGATATTTCATGTAATATGTGTCTCCTGAATACCTGCCTTCTTGGTTGGATACTGTCAATAGTAAAATCTTAGTCATACCACATCTGGTGAATACTGCTTGCTATGCTGGTATTTTGGACTCAGGAGTTCTTATGTGCTAAGAAGCCCAGAAAACCATATATTCAAGTGTAAATGTTATTCAGTGATTGACAAGAAATCTTAAAATCACCAGATTTTTAATTAATTAAATATCTGTACTTAAATTCATCCTACATAAGAAGAAACATTGAATGTAGAAAGCTTACCCACAGAGGAGTTAAAATAAATTATTACAGAACACAGAAACTATGTATTTTATCAATTTAAGAGGAAAAATCTCTTAAAACACTTGGTCGAATGCAAAGCACAACTAAGTTTTAAATGATGTGTCTTTTTGGCTATGTGTTTATATTCTGAAAATAGTAACAGCATGCAATAAAAATGTCGTTTTGATTTCATTTCTAGCTTTTGAGGGCAAAGAGGTAAAGTTAAAGATTTCCTTTTAGAGTTAAGGTCTTTGGTTTTAAGAGCAAACTTTGATTCATCAGTGAAATTCTAATCAACAAAATGTGTTTTGAAAACCAATCTAGCATTTTTCTTAAATTCATTTTTTATTTCTGATTTTAATAGTGGTAGGCAAAATGGTGGCCCCCAAATATGTCCTATCCTAACCTCCAGAACCTGTGAATATGTTGAGCTATTACTCCTGTAATTGTGTTATGCCATAGGCAGTGCTGACCTAAAATGGGATAATTACCCAGGTGGGCCTAATAGAATCATATGAGTCTTTTAAAACAGATAACTTCTTTTCTGGTTGGTGTCAGCAGGGGACCTCAGAGAGATTTGAAGCACATGAAGAACTTCAGGTGTCTTGCTAGTTTTGGGGATGTAGGAATCCTCTTGAGAAGGAATGTTGGTAGCCTCTAGAAAAGCTGAAAATAGTCTCTAGCCAACAGCCAGCAAGGAAACACAGACCGTAGTCCTATAACCAAATGAAACTGAATTCTGTTAACAACCTAGATAATCTGGAAAAAGACTGTATGTGAGGGGCTGTAGCATAGTCACTATCTCGATTTCTGTCTCATTGGACCCTAAGCAAAGTACTCAACCAAGCCCACCTGGACTTCTACCTACCGAACCGTGAAAGAATAAATGGGTATTATTTTAAGCTGCTAAGTTTGTGGTAATTTGTCATGCAGCAATTGGAAACTAATTCTTTAATATTGAAGTTTTCAATTTTTTTAAAGGGATTTTTAACTGTCAAATAATTTCCCATAAGGACCAAGTGCTATAAATACATTATGTTTTTAGTACACTGGATTTAAAAAAAAATCTTTTAGACTCACTTTGGTATATGTATTTCCCTTTGAATTCTAAGACAGTTTGATAGAGTACATTGATTTGCCTATACAGATTTCTAGAAACATAACTGTTAATATTATTTACTTAAATTAATTAATAGAAAGATACATCTAAAAGTTAGGACAGCTGGGCTTAAATTTAAATTCCATAATGAATTTACCTCCATAATCTGAAAAATATTGGGATTTTTATCTGCTTTTGAAACTAACATTCTGGATGAATGCAAAGTGATTTTATTGTTATTTTTCTGGAGAAGCACATCCTTTCTCACATAACAAGCCTTGTAGCTGAAGTGCCCATGGGCTAGTCCAACAATGGCAATAGCAATAAACAGAATGTTTCACTCCTTATGTCAACCACTTAGACAGTCAATCATTTTTATTGGAAATAATGATTGCAGAGTGGTATCAACCAAAAGTATTAGCACTAGCAATCACTTTTTGTATCATTATACAAGAACCCTTTTATAAAGAATGTATTCACAAGTTCTTGAGGAATATATCTTGTGGGGAAAAAAAAACCACCAGGGCTTCACATGGCCATCAAGTAGACACAGTATTTGCAAAACTGACGCTATTTGATCAAATGTGTTATCAGTGCATAAGACCTTGGAAAATAATGTTAAAAAATAATGCATACATTGTAATGTGCATTTAGTACTAAAATGACTTTTGGGTGAGAGCTTAATATATATTATTTTTACCAAAAGTTGAAAAGAAGGTCATATAATGATGATCTACAAGCACTAATAATGGATAGTTACATTTCATTAAATATATTTGTTTCTTCTCAACTTCAGTTTGTCTTTGTTTCTGTTTTGTTTGTTTGTTTGTTGGCTTTTAAATCATCCTAAGGCTAAAATTACTAATTCCCAGTTTAAACACAGGATTCAATGATAAAAAGTTTAGGAGCTCCTAGGTGGCTCAGTTGGTTAAGCATCTGACTCTTGATTTTGGCTCAGATCATAGTTTCATTGTTCATGAGATCAAGCCCTGCATCAGGCTTGGTACTGTCAGTGTAGAGCCTGCTTGGGATTCTCTCTCTCATTCTCTCTTTCTCTTTTTCTGCCCTCCCCCTGCTCTCTCTTGCTCTCTGTCTAAATAAACATTTGTTTGAAAAGGGTAAAAAGTTTAAAAACTATCTTCCTCTTAAAAATGTTTTCTCCTGCTCAAGGATAAAATTGAGTTAAGCCAAATAATCATTAAAAAATCAAATTCTATACATGGCTCTAAAATACGTTATTACATCTTCATTATTATGCAAGTCTAAGACTATTTAGCCTAGGTGTTTTGAGTACTCTGTTTATGAGACCATGGTCTTGGGTTGGATGCCCATGTAAGCTCCTAAGGGTCTTTTCTGCTCCTGTCTACAGAACATTAGAAACACATGTCTACTAATGCAAGCCTACAAGGTGTTTTAAGATAAGAATATAACCAACAGTGAAAATGCATCCAACAAAATCTTGGGCCGTATTTCTTACTGGTGCATAAATAGTGTCAAAATCATGTAGTAGGTGTTTTTCCTAACAGATCCTACATGTAAGTTGAAAAACAATAGCAACTTACCTCAGTACATACATTTCTGTATAAAATTTCACAAACACATATTTGTGAGAAATAAAATTCAAATAAAGCATTATAGAACTCAGGCTTTATTGGATGCTGTGAGCACTGCCCAAGTGCCTCTTTAGGACTGAGGCACTAATCATTACCCAACTGTCAGAAGTGTTGTCTATTGATAGCTCACAGCCAAGTCCCTTCTCAGGAATTACCCTCTGCCAAAGTAAGCTGCCTTGCTTATAATTATCCTCACCTCCAGGAGCAAACCTCATGAATGGTTGATGCTAATGTACAAAGCTTCTAGACCCTTGTCTCAATTTGGGACATTTATGAAAAAACTAGACCAGCTTCAGACCTTTACAAGGGATCAGGTGAGGGAGGCTTCTGTGCTGCTGTGTTGCAGTTCAACTTCTCCTTCTGAGTGCCCTACTCCCCTCACTCCCTTACAGATGTTGTTCCTGAAAACATTCCCTATCAATGACCTGCATGTGAATCTCCACTTCAGAATTCATTATCAGAAGAACCTAACAACTACTGAAAATTGGAGCAGTCCTGGAAAGCAGATGTTAAAGGGGGTTTTGAATCTACATCACTTCTCCATTACTGGCAATGAAAATGCCATCACTGGAATAGATGGCATAATGATAGTTCTTGGCATCGATAGTAGCATTGAAGCTATTAACATTTTTTTCCTATCGGTAAACTAGGATGGCTTATTTAACCATAGCTGAATAACTAACTACCAGCAACAGAGCAATGCTGAGCCCCTAGGATGGTACCACTTTTTGAGGAGACCAACAGCCAGTCTGTAACAGATAGTTACATTAGATCCCATCTACTGTAAAAGTGGGAGTGATTCATCTGGGCAGAAATTGAGACATTCTGAGTACGGGCTGTTGTTCCTGCTTACAGGCTTTGAAAGAACTGAGGGCTTAGACAATGTCTGATTCATTAACACAAAATACCATAAAACCCTGCATTTGTACAAAGGACCCACTTCATAGTTAAAGAAGGGGAGAATTCAACACATGTCTATGGGATCTATTGGTCCCATGGAACCTAGAAGCTTTCAGTCTGACAAAACCAGGTGACTTTTGATTGTGCAGATGAAGTGTTAACTTGGAGATGATACTCTGTAAAGCTAGGTGTCTGGCTCGAGGATAGAGTGAGTAACTTACACGAATGACTGTTACATGGTGCCGGGTCTCTGATAGGTAGAATACATGGGTCTGGGGGTGGAGCAATGAAAGCAAGAGAAGCACTGCTTAGCACCACTTCCAGTGATGAATTTGGGGAATCTCAATCCTGTCCCCACAAATTAGCCTCTATGGATTTAGAAGTCCTGAATTGCAGGAAATGCTTCCATTAGGGTGGAAGAGTAAAGCAAGAGTGCCATTTAATTTAAGTTATGCTGCCATCCAGTCACTTGAGACTCTTTGATCCAAGAGACCATAGTCAAAAAAAAGAGTCATCCTCCTGGAAAGAGTAATGGACCTTGACTGTCAGTGGGACCAGGGATCAATATGTTTGGCATCCAGGTGACACAGTGGGGCATCTCTTGCTAACCCTCCGCTTTTGATGGCAACGCAACAGAGAAGTAGTCACAGCTTGACAAGCTTGGAGAACAGTTACTTATACCCCTTAGGGTTGAGGGTCTGAATTACCCCAGTAGGTAAACTGCCTAAACAGGTAGTTGAAGGTCCACAGAATACAGATAGAATGGATGGTACGATATGGAAACAATGTGCATTAATTGTTGTCCCAGGACCAACTGCAGCACTGGGCACAGTTTTTCCACTAATCGTGTAAGCCCACCTTGGGAAGGAAACCAACTACTAACCTCAAGGGGCTGTTTCCTTGTGGACCACAAGGTAGGAACTGAATGTGCCACTCAGATCTCCCCTTTAGCATTAAGCACTTTTCCTTCCAGTGCTGATTCCCTCTCAAGGAATCGCCCCCAGCCAAAGGAAGTTGCCTCACTCAAGGTCATGTCTTGCTTCTGCAGGCAGCCTATAACCGATGACAGGTCCATGGGGAAATACAAAGGCCTGCCCACCATTCCCCCAGTTTGGGACATATGTGAAAGATCATCATGACTTTAGAGAGTTCCGTAACACCAAATGACCCCTGCGTGGCAACTGCACTGCAGTTCCTATTTTTCATTTGCCCAATTCTGTTTTTGTTCTTAAGAACATACTGTAATAAATGTGCTGTATGTAAATCTCTGTCTCAGAATTAGCATCCCAAGAAAGCTGACCTATATGTGGAAATCATTACAGGCCATACCAAAGAGAAAGCTCACTGAATTTCTTCAGCAACAAAAAATGAGATTTCATAAATCACTTTGATGAAAATACCATAAACATGAAGAAATACTAATAGTACCATAAGAAATAAGAAAGAACAGGGCTCAATTACATGTGAAAATTTATACGCGAGGATCAATATCTGAAACGTGCTATTATTGTACAGATACATTACAGATTAAAAACCACAAATAGGTTATAATTATTTTAAGTCCAAATGTCCAATAATATATTAATAATGTCTATGCCACAACCTCAATAAAGCTGCCCCTAGAGTGTACTACACACAGAGTATTCCTAAATAATATATTCTTGCATTCACTTCTGACTTCTTCAGCTAGAACTTCCTTTCCATTTAGATTGTTTTTCTCTTTTCCTGTTCTTTTACTACAAAATCATATGCCTTCCCCATATTATTAAGGGGAGTAGTGCTATCCTGGACTTTACAAATTAGTTAGTATTTTAAATATTTAAATGGGACTAGCCTTTTTATTTTTCAAGAGAATGGTATGGAAATCCAGAACTAATTAAAGAAATCACTATATTTCTTTTTTATTCTAAATCTATTCTCTTTATTAGTGCATCCACATACATATTCTACGTATTATTTCCTAAGCTCTTCAACATTTTTCTGCCACGTTATATTTGTATGAATATAACATGGGATAATTTAATTGATATTTAAAAAACAATAATAGCTATCATTCATTACCAGTTCAATATGTATTAGATACACTCAAATAACTTTTCATGACTGCCTCATTCAATCCTCAAACAATCCTATCAAGTGGGTACCATTATTATTCCCATTAAAAACTGAGTGAACAGACCCAAAAGTAGAATGTCTGCTGTAAGTTCTTCTATTCAACATTAGGAGAATGTAAAAATAAAAAATTGGGAAGGAAGAAAATACACTTTCATTATTCATAGATGATGTGATTATTTACAAGATAATTGACAAATTATTAGAACTAATTAAGAGTTCAGCAATGAAGGATGATCAATATATAAAACCATTTGCGTTCCTATACACAAAGAAAAATAGCAAGAAAGTATCATTTTAAAAACTATTGGCTCTGGAATTCTAGCTTACACTTGAGAGGCTGTATTTTATTCTCCAAAACTTCTTTAGAAACCAAACATGTCAACCAATGAGGAAAGAAAATACACAGCATCTTCAACAACATTTGTTAACAAGAGATCAGCATTATAAACACCAGCATATGGTAGCCAAATCACTAATAGACTTGAGCAATGGAAATTACAGGAAATGAAAAGGAATTTCTGATGAGTCCCACGAGCCACAGAATTTCTATATAATAAGTAAACCTCACTTCTAGAAGGCAAGGACCTCATGTTGAACAAAACTGTGGGCATCAGATTCTTGAAAGATCAACAAAAGTTGAGGAGTCGTGAGTGAGTACAAAAAATGAATGGCTGGGGCACCTGGGTGGCTCAGTCGGTTAAGCGTCCGACTTCGGCTCAGGTCATGATTTTGCAGTCCGTGAGTTCGAGCCCCGCATCGGGCTCTGTGCAGACAGCTCAGAGCCTGGAGCCTGTTTCAGTTTCTGTGTCTCCCTCTCTCTCTGCCCCTCCCCTGCTCATGCTCTGTGTCTCTCTCTGTATCAGAAATAAATAAACGTTAAAAAAAATTAAAAAAAAATGAATGGCTAAGTTCACTAAGTGAGGAGAGGGGAGCAGATAGGAAAGGTAAACACAGCTGTGGTCATATATACCCTCTAGGTAGGATTACCTGACACAAAAGCAAATACTGTATGGGACATAGTCACACTAAAACAAACAAACAAACAAACAAAACAACTGCTGTTTATTGGAAAATTAAATTTTACCAGGCATCTACATTTTATCTGGCAACTCCACCTCCAGGATCTCAGAAATATCGAGAGGTATAGAACCCTACTCTGAAGAAACATTACTGAAAGTTAAACAAAAATGACCAGAATAAGCATTGGGGGTAAGAGAGATATAAGCACTAAGAGAGATGTAAGCACTAGAGGCAATGGGACCAGAGACAGCAGATCTCAGAAAGACCTTTAACTGCAAAACATACTATTTAAAGAGGGGAGCAGTGTTTTGAAATGAAGACTTGAGGAGAAAGCCTACTGAATTAGGCTTACCTCTGAAAGACAGAGGCATTGCTATACAGAAAGACCATAATTTGAGTCATTCATAATAACATGGGAGGAGGAACCCCTGGAGTAGTGAAGCCGTGAAAACTATGTTGATCCATCTCTGCATTCTCCACAGTTACATCCTTCTAAAAGTCCTGGAAATTCTTTTTTTTTTTTTAAATGAAGTGGGGAAAAAGATGAAAACAGAGTCACCACACACACACACACACGCACACACAAATGTGACCCCAAAAGATAAAAATTAAATTCTAATATTTCAAAATGAGCCAAAATAAATTAAGAAAGCAGACCACTGTAAAAGACAAAGAAAAAGAACTAGAAAAGCTCAAAAATTCAATGGTTAGATAATGGGAAGATTAAAATAAGAACTGACACTTCTCAAGAAAGATTTAGAAGAAAACAATCTTTAGAAATAATGATAGAATTAAAAGGAGTATAACTGAAGAAAAAGAGACTATAAGGTTAATCAATGGCATATAGAAAAGTATAAAGGATAAAATAGAAATATGGGAAAAGGTAAAAAGGATTCAAGCAAATATATATGCACAAACACAGAAAACAGGAATCACTAAAGAATGAAATCGAAGTATGAAACAGATTTAAACATTTAAGTTCTTAATTCATTAAAACTTTCTTGAAAGTAAAAAGAACTCGATTCCACATATTGAAAACCAGAGTCAACTTGAAACATAAAGGAGATATATGTCAGGAAAAGTATTGCTTTTTTTAAACTGAGGTATAATTCATGTACAATAAAATATATAAATTTTAAGGGTGCCCTTGTATTAGTTTTGACCATTGTATAAACCTAAGTAAGCAGCTCCCCCCAAAAAATATACAACATTTCTAGCACGCTAATAATCTCTGAACAGTAACTATTGCTTTGATTTTATCAATATAGCTTCGTTCTTCCTTTTCTACACTGCTTGGCTTTTTTTTTTTTTTTTTTAACTTCTCACAGTGTTTCTGAGATTAATCAATATTAGTCTTGTGCTAGCAGCTTGTTCTTTTTTATTGCATTATATTTTATGAATACATCCAATGTGTTTACTAATTCATCTGTTGATAGAAAGTCTTTTTTTTTGTGCTTTTGCAGCTATTATGAATAAAGCTGCTATTAACATTCATGTGCAAGACTTTTTGTGGATTTAAATTTTCAATTTCTCCTGGATAAATACTTAGGAGTGGGATTGCTTGGTAATAAAATATGTCATTAAAACAAAACAAAAAAAAACAAAACAAAAACCCTGCCAAATTGTATTTCACAGTATTTGGGCCACATTACATTCTCATCAGTGATGCAGGAGAATTCTAGTTCCTCCTTATTCTCTCCAACAATTGATATTGTCACTCTTAAATTTTAGCTTGTTAGTTTGTAAAGAAGACTCCCAGAGAGTTTTAATTTGAATTTCCCTAAAGTTGAACTTTTTGTTTTGTTTTAGTGTGCTTGTTGGTCAGAGAGTCTCAATAAAACAAAAAGCCGGTTCTTGAAAAGATAAATAAAATTGATTCCAAGACTAACAGAGAGGAGGAGGGGCAGTGGAACAAAGAAAAGACAAAGTACCAACATCAGAAATAAACAGGGACTTCATTTCTGATACTCAGAAATCTGCAGATGTCAAAAAGAGACCAATTCCTTAAAAGGGATAAACTAACTCAACCAATGTTAAATACTTTGAATAGTCCTATCACTATTAAAGAAATTATACTCACAATTTAAAAACTTGCAAAAGGAAATTTTCAGGCCCAGATGATTACATTGGAAAATTCTTCTAAACATTTAAAGAAGATTGAACTTTTATTCTACAAAATCTTCACAGAAAACACAAGAGATGAGAACACTTTCTAATTCATATTATGAATCTAGTATTACCCTGATAACTAAACCAGACAATAGTAAAACAAACAAACAAACAAAAAACAACAAAAAGAAAAATTACATACAAATATCTCTCATTAATACAGTTGTAAAAAAACATGAACTATTAGTCCATGAAATACATTTAATATATATATATGTAATGGCAACATATTAATAACACATAAAAGCATACATCTCAGCAGTATATAAATATGTGTATAATAGAAACATATATAAATATATATTTAGCAGTATACAAGTATAATATAGAAATATAATATAGAAAATAATAAACTATCCAATATATAAATATAATATTTAAATATATAAAAACATATAAAAATAGAAATTCAGCAATATAAATATAACAATAAATTAACCAAGTCGTATTTATTCAAGGAATGTAGGGCCTAATCAATATTTGAAAACTGATCAGCATAATCCATTATACTAATAGGTTAAAGAAGAAAGTAATTTCATAATTATATTGATAGAGAAAAGTTTCTGACAAAATTCAATGCTAATTTATGCTTTTAAAATCTTGGAAAAATAACAAAGGATGTGAACTTCCTCAATATGTTAAGACATCTAAAAAGACCTACAACTAAAATTATACTTAATGGTGGAAGACTGAATGCTTTCTCCCTAAAATTGGGAATATGGCAAGGATATTTGCTTCCACTGTTTTTATTAAACATAGTAATGGGAGTTCAGCACAATAATATAAGACAAATAAAGAAAAGGCATATAGGTCAGAAAGGAATGAAAACAACTGTCCTTAATTGTAGACAATATGATTGTCTACGTGGCACTGACAAGGAATCTATAAATATCCTTCTACAACTAGCAAGTGAGTTAAGGTAGGTCACAGATTACAAGATCAACATATTGTATTTCTATATACCAGCAATAAACACAGAATCTAAAAATATAATGCCACTTACAATCACTCCAAAGAACCAAAATACTTAGGTGTAAATCTAGAAAAAAAAACACGTGCAGAATTCATATGATGAAAATTACAAAATGCTGATGAAAAAAAATATATAATGATCTAAGTAAATGGAGAGACATACCATGTTCATGGATTGGAAGACTCAGAATAGTATATATATTGGCATATATTGTCAATTATCTCCAAATTCAAATACAAATTTAAAACCACTACTGTTCAAATCCTAGCAAGATTCTTTTTTTAGATATTGATATTATCCCAAAATTGATATGAAAAGGTAAAGTTATTAAATTATCTACATCAACCTTGAGACACAAGAATAAAGTGAGAGGAATGACTATACCAATATGCAGCTAGAGTAATCAAGACATTGTAGTCTTGGCACGTAGACACATAGATCAATGGATCATAATAATGAACTGAGAAATAACCCCACACTAATATTTCCCCCACACACACACACATACTAATATTTAATTGGGGAAGGAGGGTCTTTTCAAAAAATGTTACAGGAGCAATTTAATATCCATAGGCAAAAAAATGGCACTTGACCTAAACCTATGCAAGAATAAATTCAAAATGGATCACAGATCCATTCCCATAATTTTTTAAAGATATTATAGGAGAAAATCTTTGTGAACAAGGAGTTAAAAAAGTTTTCTTAGAGGACAGCAAAAGCATAAAAAAGTGGGTAAATTGGACTTCATCAGAATTAGATATTTTGTCCTGTAAAAAACCCTGTCAAAAGGATGAAAAGACATGTTGCAGAGAGAGAGAAAGTATTGGCAAGCCACATATCTGGCAAAAAATTCATATATAGAAAATATAAACAACTCTCAAAATGCACCATTAAAAAATAAACAACTGGGGCATCTAGCTGACTCAGTAGAACATGTGACACTTGATTTTGGGATTGGGAGTTCCAGCCCCACATTGGGTGTAGAGATTGTTTAAAAATAAAACATTTAAAAAACAAAACAAAACAAAGAAAAACTAACAATATATTGAGAAAATGGGCAAAATATGTGAAGATATATTTTACCAAAGAAAATATACAGATGACGAACAAGCACATGGAAAAGATTTCCAACTTTACCAGACATTAGGGAAATGCAAATTAAAAAGATGATGAGCTATTACTAGATACCTATTAGAAAAGTTAAAATTAAAAGGGTGCCTGGGTGGCTCAGCCGGTTAAGTGTCAGGTCCTAATCTCAGCGGTTCATGGGTTTGAACCTCGCATCGGGCTGTGTGCTGACAGCTCAGTCTGGAGCCTGCTTCAGATTCTGTGTGTCCCTCTCTCTCTGCCCTTCCCCAGCTAGAACTCTGTCTCTCTCTCTCTCTCAAAAATAAATAAACCTTAAAAAATTTTAAAAAAAGTTAAAATTAAAAACAAAAATCCTGGCCACACAGAATGTTGGTGAGGATGTGAAAAAGGTGGTTCTCTCATACAATGCTGGTGGGGATGTAAAATTGTATAGCCACTATGGGAAATACTTAGGCAATTCTTTTTTTTTTTTTTTTTTTTTTTGAGATGGAGAAAGAGCACAAGTGAGGGAGGGCCAGAGAGAGGGAGACACAGAATCTGAAGGAGGCCCCAGGCTCTGAGCTGTCAGTACAGAGCCTGACGTGGACTTGAATTCACAAACTGCGATCATGACCTGAGCCAAAGTCTCGCATTACTGACTGAGCCACCCAGGTGCCCCGACTTAGGCAATTTCTTTAAAAATACTACAAAAACAAACAAAAAATTACTTACTGTAGAATACAGTGATTACACTGATGGGCATTCACCTCAGAAATAAGAATTATGTTCACGCAAAATCCTGTATATGATTGTTCACAGCAATTTTATTTGTAACAGCCTGAGAGTGGAACCAACCTCATTACAATCGGTGAATGGTTAAATAATGGGTACATACATACCATGGAATACTACTTTGCAATGCAAAGGAATATATTATTAATACACACAACTACTTGGATGGATCTCAAAGGCATTATGCTGAAGGGAAAAAATCGACATCAAAAGGTAATATATTTTATGACTCTATTTAGATAATATTCTAGAAATGTCACAATTATAGAGATGAAGAACAAATTAGTCATTGCCAAAGGTTAAGGGATGGTGGAGAGGAGCAGGTAGATAATGATCATAGGTGGTAGCACTAGGAGACTTTCATGGTAACAGTTCTACATCTTGATTATAGTGGTGGTTACACAGATTCCCACATGTGGTAAAATGGCATAAATGTATAAATATTGTGCCAATGTCAATTCCTTGTTTTTGATGTTGTATTATAGTTTTGTAGGCTACAACCATTAAGGAAAACTAGGTAAAGGGTGGAGGGAATGCCTGGACTACGTTTCCAACTTCCTGAAGTCTGTAATTATTTTAAAATACAAAGGTA
This sequence comes from Acinonyx jubatus, assembly GCF_027475565.1. Classification (NCBI taxonomy): domain Eukaryota; kingdom Metazoa; phylum Chordata; class Mammalia; order Carnivora; family Felidae; genus Acinonyx; species Acinonyx jubatus. The sequence goes on from NC_069385.1 coordinate 39,684,828, forward strand.
AAATCTATTTTATTATGTGTTTTAGTCAGTCTTTGATGTTTACTAATGAAAACTGGATTTATTTTTTAAACAACCACACTCAAGTGCAATGTTTTATAAATTTCTTTTTAAATAAATGTTTATATGTTATTAAGAAAAGATACAAGTTTATTCTGGTAAACTTGATTTACAAAGATTTTGTTTTTTTTTTTAGTGCAGTATGGCTTTTTGCATATGTAAGATACTTACCTCTTGGTTGGAATCATTGATATATAGCTCCATATGGAAAAACCATTTTATAATAAGATGGCTTGGATTACTATAGACTTTTACTTACTAAAAACTATAGAATTCCTATGATACATAAATATTAAAGTCAGCATTTAAAGGCAAAATGTACTGCATGCTTATAAATTTTGTTTGTCTCCATTTCAAATAATATTTGTTAAAATGTTACATCCATGTAGATAATGATCAGAATTGGCTTATAAGACCTTAGCCTCGCATTTTCTGAAATCATGCTAACAGAAGTCCCATGACCTACATGTCTACGAGTGAATCGTTTAGCAACCCATAGGTCAGGTTGTCCTTTAGACAGTGAAGACAATATGACAAACTTTGTAAACATATGTAATATCCACCAAAGCACTGGGATTTTGCAGAAATGTATCACTACATAAAATTAAGATATTATACTTAACAAAAGGTTCCTTCCATTAACTACTTATCTTGTAAATGGAATACTTTATCTTTTAACAAAACTCTTCTAAGTGTACCTATCTATCCACATGTTTGTGAGAGTAGCAAGGAAGCCTTATGAGTTTCTCAGGAAAGGAGTAAAAGGATCATGGAAAATTTAAAGTAATCAATGAATGGAGAGATAGATATGTAATATGATGAAAATGTAATAAAGGGAAGGCAAGATTGACAGGGTTTGGATGATTTCAGTGAAAATCTCTACTCCAACCATTTTCTAATTCATGTCCTGCCCAGGAAATACAGAATGTTAGGTACTCTGGCAAATGTTAACTTTGATACAAAACCCCACACATTGCCTGTTCTCATTGGCTCATAGTCAGCATGAGGAGTGGAAACACCAACTAGGTATAGATGATTTAGGAATTAATGTAATTACTTAAATCAGTGAGATAGAACTTAGCTTAGGTGGCAGAGGGAACACGTAGCTGGGCCCTAACTGCACCTTGCTTTGGGGGAGAAGACTCACTCACGTTGCTTCAAATATCAGTGAGCCAACAAATCTCTATTTCCTAGGTAAAGCTGCCTTTAATGTCCTCATTTGTCATCCTCTGCACTAAAGCAGTTATGGTTTATAAAAGAAACTATTAGCTGTTTGAGAACCCATAAGCACCCTAAAAGTCTTCAGAGTTCCATCAAGTTCACCACTTCAAACAATGGATAAAGCAGTCACTGTACCTTAGGGAATATTCATTGAATATCATGGATGAAATGTTTTAAATCAAAACGGTCAACTATTTTTGCTACAGTCTCACCATTCTGGCTAAATATTTATTCTCATAACAAACATTTATTGAGCTCATAAATTGGGCTGGGAGCTGCAGATCCAGCTATAAATAATAGGTAGTTTGTTCTCAAAGATCTCAGTCTACTGGGGGAGATGGTCAAGGAAATAAATGATTTTCATATGTGGAAACATGTTAGAGGAAATAAAGGGAGTAGCTCACTCAGTTTAGGATGAATCTTATCCTTGGGAACTCGTAGAAGATTGCAGAATGTAATCACTCAACTGCTTTTTGTCTCTTATTTTAAAGGCCTTTCACAGATGAAACACATATAAAAAAATCCCCTTACTTGAGTTGGGCTTTTGGTTTTGCAGAATTGGACTGCAATTACAAGGATGTAGTTCTTGCAACAATAGAGATGAATGCCATTTTGGATAAAAATTTAAATAAAAAACCTGATAGGGCAAGAGGCAACTAAATATGAGAGCAAACAGCTGACACTTTAAATAAAATGGGAATATATCCAAATGTCAAGACAGTATTGATGATTTTAGCAATTAAAGGAGCAGTAGGCTTCCACACATTTCACAAAAGAGCAAGTTCAGCTTTGCCTCAATTAACCCAGATTTCAATTCAAGGGCAGAAGGATCATGAGCCAAATGGATCCTCCACAAATCCCACAATGAAAGTGTAACATATTAAATCTGGGCATCTTTCAACATCTTTTTAAGCCCATTTATTAAACTGGCTTTTTTTATGGCTGATAACTTCTCTACCTGATGATCTGTTACTAAAAACTTAAAGTTGAATGTAAAAAAATATAGAATTAGCAACTCAGAAAAAAACAAAGATACAAAGATTTGACTCTGATTTTTTAAAATAACAAAGGACAGAATGAAAATGAATTTGTTCTGCCCTTGTACCCAATGCATAATAAGGGATTGAAAGGACAAACTCAATGAAGTTAAAGGGCAAGATATTTGAAATGAATGGACATATTTATTTGCCCAGCATGTATAATAACATTTTAGCACCCACAGTTACTAGAGGTCATGGAAAACAAATAAAAATACCTGGGAGCACAAGGAACAGAATAATTTTCAATGTAATGAAAACATTTGTAGCAAAGATAATGACATAGTTAATTATATTGCCATACTTCAGGGGGCATTAAATAAATCATCTAACAAAAGTCACCCTATCAGATGAAAAGTACAGCATAGGGAATATGGTTAATAATATTGTAATAACATTATATGGTAACAGATGGTGACTATACTTATCATGGTGAGCACTGAGTAATGTATAGAGTTGTCGAATCACTACATTATACACCTGAAACTCATGTAAGATTGTATGTCAACTATACTTCAATTTAAAAAAAAATCACCCCAACAACAATAAAATGCAATGAGGTTTCTCTATGTGTTTGAAGTCTTCAGAATTTTCTATTCCTGAGTGAAGAAGTAACTAGGCTTTACTGATTTGTTAGCTAGTGAAATATGCTCCTGCATTTTGGAGGGCAAAGCTGTATGGAATCAGCATCTGAATACCAAAATGGCACATGCTGAAATATTGTCTATGAATGGAAATGGAAGGAGGCTTGAAGTTAAATCTTGATTTAAATGGGTGAAAGGGGTCTAAAGGTATAAATTTCCAGTGATAAATAAGTCATGGGGATATAATGTACAGCACGTTGACTACCATTAATAATACTGTTTTGCATGTTTGGGAAAAAAAGTTATAACTATGTATGGTGATGGATATTAACTAGACTTATTGTGATCATTTAAATATATATATATCAAATATATATATATCTCGAATATCTCAAATATATATATATAAATATAGTCTGGATGGACAGACTACAGTTTTATCTTTGTCTGCTTATTCAGTTAGACATTCAGTTTCAAATAGAAACCGTAGCCCAGAAATGGCCTGGATAACCTACCGTTGCTTATAGTAAATAAGGAAGGCACCTTAAACCACAATTCTGTCTTAAATATTTTTAATCATAGTAAGTAGAACGACCTCTAAGGAGGGAGATTTTCATTAATGCCTCTTGGTTCAATGTAAGCTGCAGTGAGTTTTTTTTTTTAATGTTTATTTATTTATTTTGAGGGGGAAAGAGAGAGCAAAAGGGCAGGGAAGGGGCTGAGAGAGAATCCCAAGTAGGCTCCATACTGTCAGCCCAGAGCCTGATACAGGGCTCCATCTCACGAGATGTGAGATCATGACCCAAGCCATGAGTTGGATGCTTAACTGACTGATTAATGCAGGTGTCCCAGCTCAGTAAATTTTACATTCTCTTTTTTGGGGTCTGAGAACAAGGGGCGATAATCTGCCTCTTCATTTTAGAGTCAGGTTTGATCATACAGAGCTAAACTACTTGCTCCCCTGACTGGTTGCGCCCTATGTTTCTATATTTAATATTATGTTCTTGAAGTCTCAGTATAACTTTCTTATCCGGTCCATACTTCTCTGTACTGGATATTCAGATTCTCAGTTAAGTGAAAAGTTTTTTTTTGTTTTTTTTTTTTATGTTTATTTTTGAGGGTGGGGAGAGAGCAGGGAGAAGGGGGACAGAGGATCCAAAGGGGACAGAGGATCCAAAGCAGGCTTTGTGCTGACAAAGAGAGCCTGATGTAGGGCTCAAACTCATGAACAGTGAGATAAGGACCAGAGCTGAGGTCAGATGCTTAACCAACTGAGCCTCCCAGGTGCCCCAACCCGAAAATTTTTAAGTCAAAGAAAACTAATTTCAAGTAAAGAAAATAAATATAGGGTCATCTGGGTGGGTTAGTAGGTTAAGTGTCTGACTCTTGATTTCAGCTCAGGTCATGATCTCACCTTCCTTAGATGGAGCCCCATATGGGGCTCTGCACAGGCAGTGTGGAGCCTACTTGAGATACTCTATTCTTCTCCCTCTGCCCCTCTACTGCTCAAAAGTGCACATACTCTCTCTCAAAATAAATAAACCTAAGAAAGAAAGAAAATAAATGTAAAGAGGACAGGGAATTTTTAAAAGATCAGTGAGAGACAAGGAGGAATAATAATGCTAAGATAGGGGTACTTAGGTAGCTCAGTCATTTAAGTGACGGACTCTTGATTTCAACTCAGGTCACAATCTCATGGTTTGTGAGATTGAGCCCTGTGTTGGGCTTACACTAACAGTGTGGAGCCTGCTTGGGATTCTCTCTCTGCTTCTCCCCCATTCTCATAAATAAACATTAAAAAAATAATGCTAAGATATTATCTGAATGTAAAAAACATCCAAAAGTCTATCAAAAGGCCATCCCTACCTTAAGAATTACCAAAAATATTTTATTGGTAGATGAGGAGAACGTTGGTAAAATGAAAACCCATAATTTGCTTCACTCTTTCCAAAGATGATTCAGAGTAAATGTCAGCCACAGACATGAAACTCAAGAAACAAGATAAAGAATTATTTGAGTTGCTGAGGGAAAGCATGGCAAATCTGACAAATTTTTTAATTGGGGGTGGGGGGTCTATACCTATTATAAGAATAAAATAACAAGACATCAGAACTAAATTATACACATTTGTAATCTCTTTAGGTCCCGGATAACATTTTTGTACAAGAAGCAAAGCAGTATTGCTCACATTTACTATGCAATCTATGAAAAACTCCATAAATGCCAAAACTATTTCATGAGGCTTTAGCAGAGAAGATGGTATTGAAATTTTGAATAGAAATGATTTGTACTTAGCATTTCTCTGGCATTAGAGAAATGATTGGAATTTTTTCTTTTAATTAAAACTGTCAGCATGGAAGGATTTAAGGATGATCAGAACAAATCCAACCAGCAAACTTCATTAGCCAAAAAAGTTACAGGAAAAGTAAAAGGCACTATTTACTAGTGTTATAAGAAATGAGTCTACACATTAGGTATATTCAGTGGTGTTAAAAACACATCGAATCTAATTGTGATCAGAATGTTAAAAATTTTACAACTAAAATTCCACAAGTTATGAATAACCTAGTACTTTGATAATCAAAATAACTGAAAGAATATTTTTGCCCTACTATTTCTCTGAGCATGAATAAATATGTATATTTCAGAGGCTTATAATGTAAAAAAGATAGATGTTTTTCATCCCTCCTTTTTAGTTTTTGTTAAAATAGTATCTAATGAGATTATAAAGATTGATTTTTATTGTAACCTAAGTTAATTGCCTTGGTAAAAATCACTGTAAGTCCAAAGAGTTATGATCTCACAGACCATCACATGTATTCAAAGCAAGAATAGGCTGCTTTATACAGCACTAGTCACTTCTCCTGTCTGATACCAATCATTTTTTTCTAATGCCAGAGAGAGAGAGAGAGAGAGAGAGAGAGAGAGAGAGAGAGAGAGAGTGAGAGAGAGAGAGAGAGAGAGCGAGCCTGAACAGGGGAGGAGCAGAGAGATAGGGAGACAGAATCAGAAGCAGGCTCCAGGCTCCAAGCTGTCAGCACAGAGACCGGCATGGGGCTTGGACTCACAAACCACAAGATCAAGACCTGAGCTGTAGTCAGATGCTTAACCGACTGACTGTGCCACCCAGGCGCCCCTAAATGCAGAGTTCTTTAGAAACACAATTCATAGAGGGCCTACACCGGTCTTTCTGAATTTTTTTTTTCAAACAAAGAGAAAATTCTTTCTTATGCTGTATGTTCAGGATAAAGCCTTCAGTCCGAAGACTAGCACACAGTTGAACCTCAAGAGGTATTTGATGCGTTGATATGAAAATCTGAATTAAAACTCCAGAAAAGACCACAGTGCATTGTTCTAAAAAGCTTTGCAAAAGTGCTAACTGGGGCTCAGGCTTCTCTATTGTAGGCACCACCCCTGAAACCTACCATCTCAAGAGCCCAGCAGAAATCTTAAATTTAGTTCTGATAGAGCCCCACTGCTAATAAGCCACAGGGGTTCTTTACCTTCCATGGCCACCAACAGGAAAAAAAAAAAAACAAAAAATGATACAGTACATTTAAAATATAATAGTGCTTTTCCAACCCACCTGAAACTTTCAATTCTGGAGGATACTTTGAGCTGAGCAAGTTAACTTTATTGCACTTTGTCTCTCTGATATCACATAGAAACTTCCAGAATACTACAATTACACTGGTGAGTTTTACCTGAAATTCCTAACCTCTCTTTTCCTTAACTTTGTCTCGTGATTTTTATAAAACTCATCAATATCTCACTTTTCCACTTTCATTTATTTTTATCATTTTCATCAATATCCTATCATAGCGTTACTTTTTTAACCTTATGACTTTCAGAGACTCTGTATATAAAATATAACTATGAAAATTATCGTGTATGTTAATGAGACAGATGGTATTATATCATACAGTCTGCTTTATTTAAAATGATTACACCGAGTCTATCCATACATAAATCATCTCTTTCGGGATGCCCACCAGCTTGGTTGGTATAGCATGCGACTCTTGATCTCGGGGTTGTGAGTTCCAGCCCCACATTGGGTGTAGAGATTACTTAAAAATAAAATCTTACAAAAAATCATCTCTTTGTATATGTTGATGTTTGTCAGATACACATCTAGTTATGAGAGTAAGATACTAAATGGCTATTTGATTATAATTCACTTTGTTAATCTTTCTTGATTCTGAGCTTCCTAGATGCAATATTCTAGGAAGAAAATTCATTCACCTTGTGATAAGAAATATGTAAAGTTGAGCCCATCAATTATCTGTGTTTCTAATAGCTATTTTTATTTCAACAGGAAAATAAACTTTGTTTTGAAGAAGAAGAGATATAAAAGTTAATATTAATATTAATATATCTGCACACTTTTCCATTTCTCACTGGAATACAAAAAGGAATGGACATTGCTCTAAATGCATATTTTGGGAGGCAAAAGCAAGGACATTTAGTAAGATAGTGTCTTTTTCCAGTGCATTCAGTGAACAAAGGACCAATGCAGTATAATTTATATTTGGAGATTCAACACTCTGGAACATTAATCCTCTGCCAATTCTATTCATATGCTAAGTCCTTACAATTGAAGTCATGTCTTCAATATGTTGAGTCTCTAGAAACTAGAAAAGATTTTAGGCTCTTAGCAACTTTTGATCCATGAATAATTTTACACATGTCAATTGCTTCCAAAATTGTAAGTTTCTTTAGTTTTATGAGGTTTTCTTTTTGTGCTGCTATCGTGAGAGAAATCACTTTTTTAGTGCTTTCACTACCTTCTCTGACATTGTAACTATTTCTTTCTATAAATGGTATCTGCTCATTTGCTTTTCGTAATATCCTATTGGAAAAAATCCATAGCTTTAGCTCTGAATTCCTGTCACTTTGTAGCCATGTGCCTGGGAGCTGGGATGGTTTTATTGATTAGTTTACAAGTATGAGATGCCAGATGTTGATTCTGGATGCACTAGAGATTTTATGAATGTAGATTCATTGATCTAACCATCTATAAGAGAAAAGCAACTCTTCCCAAAATAAAAATTATAGGGAGTTTCATTAATAACAATATAGTGAAGATAATACATTATGCACAATAATACTTCTGGCCATATTAATCATATACTATATAAAGAATTTACATAATTGTTACATTAAATATTGCACATTAGAATGCTCATTTTACACTTAGAGAAACTGAGGCAAGGCCTCTTTATATAAGTTGAAATATTCAAATTATGTGCCAGGAATTTATGAGATATGATATTTAATTCATGTATATTCAAACATAAGCAACTTATTCAAATAAAATATTAGAATGGATTCATATAGTTTCTGTAATGGTTTCTGCAGTGGCACTCTCTGTAGGTGGAGGCACCCATGCCCAGCTGCTGGAATATTGACTGTTGAGGGCTCACAGCTGAGTTTTTCACTGGGCATTGCCCCTGGCCTCAGGGAATCACCTTACCAAAGGTTGCCTGTCTTTCTAGAAGACAAGATTCAACTACTGACTGGCTAATGTAGGGATGGAAAAGCCCTAGTGTTTACATGGCCTCAAACTGGCACAACTCTGAGGGGTTATGCCTGCTTTAGAGCTCCTTGTAGGATGAGCGGAGACCTTATTTGCAGCTTCTGCCTCAACCCTACCCTGTCTCCCTCACTTCCCTGTAGATGTGCCCCCACACTCAGCACTTCCAAGTAGGTCCCATGCACCTCAGAATGTTTCCACACAGCACAATGGAGGGAATCTTCTAAACCTTTTCATTTTGCAGAATTTCATAGGAGTAATAGTTGGTAGAAATTAGTTCAGAGAGCACCAAGTACAAAGTGCCAAACAAAAAGTCCTGAATGCTTTGTTCACTTTCCATTAACCATTTGTTTTGAGTTAAAAGGTAAGGCAAATCTGTGATTTTCTTTAATTTCTGCTTATGTAATGGATATTGAGGAAGGCTTTCCCAATAGTCTAGAATTGTCTAACACTGCTAGAAAACAAAGACATGGACAAAGTACTTCACATTCTTAAAAAAAGGGTGAAAACAATGGGTTTCTATACCCCCAGCAGCCACTCTGCCTCTGCTCCCTCAACCTTTCACCTCAGCCCCCTCCAATTCCATTTCTATTTAAGCAGAAACTGGATAGGCTGCAGACCAAAACCTGGATGTAGTTAGGGACTGACATAACTTTTCCCAAACTTTCACTGCACTCAAAAGTACCCCTTGTAGAGATCTGAAACAATCCTAAAGAAGAGAGCCCGGCATCACATTCAATAGGATATTTTGGTACCAGACTTGCCAACAGGTGCTGAGTTCCTTGGAGTTGGTGGGAAGGGATGGGAGAGGTTAAAAGAGATTGAACTAGAGTGAATTTTCTGCATTGAAGATGGATTTTGCCACGATCGGGCTACTGAAGAATTCTTCAAGGAAATGATGCAAACTCCATCAAAGTGCCAGCATCAGGGCACAGGCCATTCAGAGGGTATAATTAGAGAAATTTCAATAATCAAAATGGAACTTTAACATGATCAATTAAGAGATATTTACCTCTTTTTCTTTATCTCCCCTCTGGTCACCAAGACACTGGAGAGGAAAGAATACTGGGAGGAGAGAGAGCATAGAAGTACAAAGAAACCATGGAAAAGCAGTCATGGCCTCTTTCCATGCAGGTACTTGAAGCAGGGAAGGAAGCTGATGGGGAAGATAAGAGATAAATTGGATAAGTGACTGATGTTGTCAATTGAACTGAACAGGAACATTAAGATCTGAAACAGTTTAGGAATCTATGAGATCTGCCATAGATGTTTTTGAAGGAATAGAAAATAGGAATCAGTGTAGTCAAAGGTAAAGACTGGGGAAAACTGTATGTTTCCACCCACTGGGTTAAGATTGTTCAAGACCTGGTTACATTTCATCCTGGCAAATAGTAGAGAAATATTAGCCAAATTTATGGAAAGAAATGATTAAATTAAAACATTTACTCTCCTACTTGACACGACACACTCACTGAAGGACAAATTTTCTGTTTACTAAAGAATTTTCAGCTATGCATCCCTATTTTTATTTGAAACAATTCATACTCCTATATGAAATGAAGCATAATTATAACATCGAATGAAAAAGAGAAATATGCAAAGAAATGACCCCATTTATATAAATAAAATACGTTTGTATATGTTTTCTATATCTCTCCAAAGTTTAAAACTAGAAGTTGACAGTGGGTAACAGTGGTTAGCAGGATTACTTGGAAGTGAAGGTAGTGAATTTTTGCTTTATTTCTATTATTTGTATTTTTTAAATAATATACATAACTTTTGAGAGTAAACAATATGTATGTGTTTTTAAATTTTTTTTAATGTTTATTTATATTTGAGACAGAGAGAGACAGAGCATGAGCAGGGAAGGGGCAGAGAGAGAGGGATGTATGTGTTTTTAGACAGCAAAATAAAATCAAAGGAAGAGATTTATCAAACAGGTCTCTTTTCTGTACGCAGGTCTCTTCAGACATTAGTGAACGTGTCATGACTTTATAATTACTAGTGGTACCAACTAAGAATGGGCTCTATTTGGGGTGCCTGGATGGCTCAGTTGGTTAAGTGCCCGACTTCAGCTCAGGTCATGATTTCATGGTTTGTGGGTTTCAGCCCCGCATCGGGCTCTGTTGCTGACAGCTCAGATCCTGGAGCCTCCTTCGGATTCTGTCTCCCTCTCTCTCTGACCTTCCCCTGCTCATGTTCTCTGTCTCTCAAAAAATAAATAAATAAACATTACAAAAAAAAAAAAAAAAGAATGGGCTCTATTGAGCATTTAAATAAATATCCAATAATAACATGCTTCCCACTTGATAATTCCATACTGGCCCATGGTCCTTCTTATTTGCTTCTTGCTTCCTGCTTATATTCAATTTCACATAAGTTAATATAGAAATATGGTTTTTGGAAACTGGCTAATGTGTGATTCCCTATTTTTAAAGCATGAAAAACAAATCTAGGATTTTAAAACATGAAAAACAAATCTAGGCTGTGGATATATATACAATTCCAGGGAAGCCCAAAAGTATATCCACATTGGAAGTATGTGAGCAAAGTGACAACAGCATGGTTGTATAAGTGGGGAATCTTTTGGCTAGGTCTTAAATCTATCAAAATGGATTTCTAAAGGGCGTCTGTGGCATTTTCTACTCTGTATATTTTTCCAACAGGATACAGTTATATCTGCCTGTGTTAACATGGAATCTTGTCCAACATTAGGGCTTCTCAGCATTCTTGGACTCTGCAGGGGTGTTATGCTATGCTATCGCTATATACTAATTAGTGGGAGTGGGTGATCACAATGGCAGAGTGGGCTCTCCTCCCCTCCCTCTGCTTTCACTTGGGCATCTCCACATTTCTTGGCTCTATGTATTGAAACCTCTTTTAATAAGTCAGTGAAAGGGGGGGGATCTTTTACTTTTCAAGCTTTTATGGAAGGAAATTTGGAAGTCTCACTACCAAACAACTTTATTTTAGAAATGAGAAAACAAAATTTGTTTGTTTACTAATGAGTGACTCAGTCCCAAATATGTAGTGTAACAAACACGAAGACTAAAGCATTTCACTCTCAAGTCCTTGAGGTCCATCTCACCACACTAACTCCCTTTTGATGCTAACTTCATTGTTAGTGTCATTTTTGTCTTCCAAGGGCTATGATTTTGAATATTTTTGGTCAAAAATATTTGAGAGACGTGTGCCTGAAGAATCTAAGAGTTAAGACCACAGTTACTTACTAACTAACTTCTCCTCCGATTTCAGTAGAGATTTTGGTCATATCTGGTACAATAGTTAACTTTTAGCTTTCAGTCACTTTTCTAATGAATCTACCCATCCTTTGAGAATTATATGACTATGTTCCAATTGCACGGAGGCTTTTAATATTCTCTAAGAGGGAATATATTTTGTGGCCAATCCTAAAAAATTATAACTCAGATATATTCGGTGTTTTTGCAATTTGTAGATACAACAAAAAAAGAATCTATACCCCACATTCTGTTTGTTAAAACACCAAAAGTATTTCAAGTATTAACTTTCTAACCACAATTTCAGAAAGAGTATAAAATATTTGTCTTACGCAATTTAAAACTCTTATCACAAGTGATGTGTCAGCAATACCATTATAAACAGGGATGGCAATTCGAGGCATTTTCAACCCAGCTGCACAAATAATAAAATTAAAAATCACACACACGCAAAATCATCTTACATAAGTGAAAGCACTAAATTAACTATGTAAATCACCTTCCATTTTCATGTTAACCCTAGTGGAACAGATATGCACCTTTCAATGCATTTTTCTTCATTTGGCTTAGTGGTTTGATCTCATTTTAGTGTTTAATTGTTTACATGCTTCTGTAATAAACATACTGGGAATACTTTTTCCACCAAGCCCTATTTATCTGAAAGAATCTAAAGTTTCTATGAAGCATGAGTATTTAAGTCTGACACATGTATTCGAATATGCTTAACTACGTAGGCTGACCTCTTTCATTAGTTTAAGATTGCAAGTCCCAAGAGTGACAATAAAGATGAGAAGAAGTACCGAAAATAAAAGCCGAGAAGAGAGGAAGAAAAAAAAAAACAAAAGAGAGAAAGTCAGAAGGAAGGGTCATTATTTGATTAACATTCTAAGGTGAAATGTATGGGTCAAGAAAGACTGGTGTGTGTCATTAAAAGAGTCCAATAAAAATGCCAAAATTGATTGAATATTGTGTAGAATATTGTGATTGGGATGAGTATGTATGATCACCCTGTACAACTCCATCAATTCACAACTGAGACAACAAAGACCCTGAGGAGTGTTGTCTTGCCCAAGGTCATACAATCATTAAGTACCAGAGCTGGAAACTCCAAACTCCTGTTTTTAGTCTAAGGTTCTTGATTGAAAATCAAGACATATAAAGGAGTTGTAAATAATATTTATGTATTTAAATAAGAATGCTAAAGTAAGCTGTCAGATATTAAAAATAAAAATACCATATGATCCAGTAATTCCACTACTGGGTATTTACCCAAAGAAAATGAAAACAAAAATATGTTTACTACAGTATTATTTACAATAGCCAAGATGTGGAATTAACCCAAGTGTACATTAAGAGATGAATGGATAAAGAAAATGTGATGTGCCCATATATACACATACACGCACACATACACAATGGAATATTACTTAGCCATAAAAAGGATATAAATCTTACCATTTGTGACAACATGAATGCACCTAGTGGGTATTATGCTAAATGAAGTAAGTAAGACAGAAAAACAAATGCCATATGATTTCACTAATAGGTAGAATCATAAAACAGAACAAATGGACCAAAAAAAAATAAGGCTCTTAAACTCAGAGAACAAATTGGTGACTGCCAGAGGGAGGTAAGTGGGAGGACGGTTGAAACACATGAAGGGGTTAACAAGTACAAACTTCAACAAAAAAACAAAATAATAATAAAAGTACAATAAACTAGCATATTTTAATAACTAATTCCAAGATATAGTAGTTTATATTGCTTTACAAGAACATTTTCCTATGGATTATGGTAATAAAGAGTAAAAAATTCAATTGTAATTGTCAACTTTTATGTATATTAAAAGCTTTCCACTTCCATCAGTGATGACCGCAAGATATGTATGGCTATTGATTGTAAGCTATTTGTACAGGATGGATTAATGGTTTCTGCTCCCGTAAATATAAATATTTCAACCTGAGCTCCTCAAACCTTCAAACTGTTAAACAACCATTAACAACATCCAATCCCATTCACCCTGTACCACTCTTCCCCAGAGTTTTCTTGAAATAGTACCTTGTGGAATAAGAACTACACTGACAAACAATAACGTAAACATGAGCATATAAATTACTATAAAATATCCTGGTACAACTGGGCTTCTCAAGAATTATACTTTTATTTATTTATTTTTTTCTTTTCTTAGAGAGAGAGGGAGAGCATGTGCATGTACAAGTGGTGGAGGGGCAGAGGGAGAAGGCGAGAGAGAGATAATGGTAAGCAGGCTCCATGCACAGCACGGAGCCAGACCCAGGGCTCAATCCCAGGACTGTGAGATTATGACCTGAGCCAAAATCAAGAGTTGGATGCTTAACTGAGCCACCCTCGTACCTCAAGGATTTTATTTTTATCTTGATTTAGCCAGAACATTTTATAGCTTACTTTTATTATGAATTGTTAATCTACTGGCCTTAAAATAAACATGGGCAGACCTAACTCATTTGCCTTTTCTCCTACCACTTATGCAATTTGTTATCAGAGGAATAATCTCATCCATATTAAGATATATACTAAATTTATGTCAGGAAAAATATTTTATAGAGAGACCATTCATATGTTTGATCCTTTCAAACGAAACATGAATTATTGGTTTTTATTTTCTATTTAAAGACAAAGCTTAGATTTAATTAGACTTAGCAGCAAAGCTTAACATACACACACATGTGTATGTATATATTAATATGTATGTACATATGTTCATATGTTCGTATATGTAATAGACTTACTATTATATGTTTTAAATATAAATTGATACCCAAAGATAAAGAAGACCAAAAAAAAAAAATTCCCATAGAAGTTCACATATATTAGGACAAGGACTGGACCAGGGGTTGAGAGTTGAGGGCATTCCTGGCTATCAGAGGTTCAAAATAACTTCATGTGGTCATCAAGTCACCTGGACTAGATACACTTTTAAATAACGTCAGAAGCATGCCCTCTCATCTTCACACATATCTTGAGAAAACAATGACTTGTTCTAGTATTTATAATCATAATCAATACTTATTAACCCTGTGACTTTGAACTAGTTACTTAAAATTACTGACGTATCTGTTTCTTCACTGTGATTAAGAAAAACTCACTCAGCATATTATAAAGATAAGCAAGGTCTATGTAAAACTCCTGGCACTTTTAAGGCATGGAATAAATGTTAAGTTATAATAATGATAATAAAAAATACATATGTCTTGGCTGGGCATTAGACTGATCTGGTCCCTATTTCATTTGCATATTTAAAGCCTCAGCATATAAATTTCAAAGGCAGGTTACCCTATTGATCCACAAAAGTGCTGTGTCATGGCAGATTTAGTTTTCTTTAATCATCAGTTGCTTGGATTGAAATCACACTCATTCACATTAAAATTCCTGAAACATTATGCATTAAGAGTTATGGTCCATAATTTGATTTTTTAAATAGCAAGATTCTTGCCTTCATTATATATTGAAATGTCACTTTGTCACCTAGTCATTTCTGGGCCAGTGGAAGCTAAAACTTGGAAGCCGTCATAGACATTTATTTTTCAGTCCTAAATGTCTTGCCTATTAACTCTTTGGCTATAAAAAGCAATCAATCATATTAGAAGAGTAAATATAACTCCTTCCTGAAAACATAATAATCTATTTCAAAAATGCTTCTCCTCAGTAAATGCATATGCATTATGATTATGAAAATCAAGTGAGCTAACCCGGTGGCCTTGTTGTGGAGGGGGTGGTTGGGGAGGAGGTAGTGATGTGGCAATCACCTATTAGTACCCTGAAGTGCAAGGGCAATTGGGAGGAACTAAATTTAAAACAGAGGATCCAAGATAACTGAAGGGACAATAAGAAGAAAGGAGGGAGGAACAGAGGGAGGAAGGAAAAAAGGAGAATGGACAGAACTATCATTTTCACTCCAAAGCCCCTGCAGGAGCCCTGGAATCTTGTGAACATCATACTCTTTCTTGCCTTTCTGCCTCTGCATATTCTGATCCCCTTCTTAAATCCTTTTTTTTTTTTTTTTTTTTGCCTGCCAAACTAACACATATTTTAGTTTAAGCCCAAATTTTACTTTCTCTATGGTCTTCACTAACTTCCTCAGACAGATATGGATGTTTCCTTTTCTTATGTTTGCTAATATGGTAAATAACATTATTTTTATAACGTTTATTTTTGTGTGAGCTCTTGAACTTGAAGAGGATATTTTAGATTCTGTATACCTTGTTTATAGCAAAGTGTGTACCTAGAATAGGGTAAATAATCATTTTGTCTGTGTGCTGCTTTTATTAGTTTTCACCTGATAATAGTCGACTTCATATGCAAAAATCAAAGCTAGAATTTGAATGAAGTAACGATTTCACATCAAGACAAATTTTAAAACCTCACCCATATTGACATATTAGCATATTCAAAATTATAATAACATTATCAATGAGGAATGATGATCAGACAAGTCTTCATTAAAATATTTACAATCTATTACCTGTGTCATGGAAGAAAACTTTTAATACTTGTAAAAAGCCATCATAAAGTCTGTAAATCTAGGCATCAGGGGATTTGGGGGTTGGAAGGAATATTAAATATCACCTCTCCCAACCAGCCTACCAGTATGCAAATCCTCTACAGTCTGCTAAGTGAGCATCCAGGCACTGCCTGGTCCCCCAGCTATTCCCCTTGGAGGCTGATCTGAAAAATGCCACAGTCATGCATCAAGAACACCAAAACAAGTTTCAAATTCTCTCTTGTGTGAAATAATAGGAAACTTCATGAAAGAAATGTGAAATAAATCATTTAACAAAGTACAACAGTCTTAATTGGTGAATCGTGCTTTTAAATTAAATATTTTCTATACATTTTAGTAGACAACTGTTAGAAACTTTTCAGTGAACGATTAAATTTAACCCAGTTAACTTCAGTCCTTATTTCAGAATAGAAAAATAGAGAATCATAGAAAAGAGATGTATAATTAGAAATAAGTGGTCAAGTATACTTGTGGGGAAACAGTTGGAGAAAGGGCATGGGGTTTTGAATATAGGCACACTGGGGGTGTCTGGGTGCCTCCGTCAGTTAAGCATCAAACTCCTGGTTTTGGCTCAGGTCATGATTTCAGGGTCGTGTGCAGAACCTGCCTGGGATTCTCTCTCTCTTCTCTCTCTCTGCTCCTCCCCCGTTCATGTGCGCTCTCTCTCTCTCTCTCTCTCTCTCTCTCTCTCAAAATAAATTAACTTAAAAAAACAAAAAAAGAAACATCACCCTTTTCAAAAACATCAGTTTTCCTTTCAGAGAAATGATCTGATTTGGAGAAAATGTAGGAAAAACCAGTTAATATGAAAAAAATTATACTCTAGAATCCAATAACAGTTTAAAGTATCCATTTTTATCAGTTCCAGTACCTAAATTAAAGATGATAGGCAACTCATAGAAATCTACGTGATTACCAAAGGAAATTAAAAAAAATTGTATTTATTACAATTTTGTTTCCCTAATTTCTTCATTTATGTCTTCCAGGGAGTGATATTTAGAGCTCAATTATACTTCTTCTTATGATTACTATTAATGTAATCTAAAGCCCTTTACAAACAAGTCTTGTATTCTCCAAGTTGTAGCAGACTATATAGGCCTAACAGAGGTCGAGTACCTCCTTGGGCCTTACAGGACAATGTAAGGCCTTCCATGCCTTCAGAATCAATGAGACTTGAAATCATTTAAGTGGATTAAGATGCTTGTTTATTGAATTCAGCAACTGAGAAGATTATTTCTTTATAGATCACAGGCCCATCCACAAACTACCACACACTATTACTCTGGAGAGACCTCTGATACACGATTAGCCATGGACATAGTAAAACCACATGACTCTCTGAGGATCTTACCAACTTCTCGTGGTGGCCCTTACCACAACATGATGTGAAATGGTTTGCTGTGCTATTCTAAAATGGTTTGACAACAGCATCTCTATTGACAATAAGAGTGCAGTATAGCATGGTCTTCAATACCTCCTACATTACCAATTCAGACATTATCAGCTGAGTTCACAGAAAACAAGGAGCTGCTTTTCTAGGATCTTTATCATTTTATATTTAAAATCATATACCATTTATAGTTCTGTTTATCCCAGATCAATGTATATAGCCTTATCATCTATGCCTGAGTATAGACAAAAACCCATAAAAACAATCCCCAAATAAATAGAGCTGTTGACAAGTAAATTATGGAAATAGTGAGCAATGAACATCCTGGAACATCTTTAGTGTGGCAGTTTACAACCATACATGTTATTTATTTTGCTTTTCAGTGTCAGACTGAAAATGGTTCATTCCTGGTGATGGTACTCATGACAACAAGCAGGGTTTGAAAAAATTTCTGCTGAGTTCTGAAAGATGGACATCATAATGGAAGCATTAAAAATGGAAAGAGAGAAAGGAGGAAAGCAAGTTCTGTTGCTACTCAAAGCTTTGTTACACATTTGTGACACATAAAGATAATTTTAAAATATATTTCTGGTAGATGAGTATTGGAACCCTGTTCAGAAAAGGACTTAAATAATTTTCATTATCTCTTAGCTCACAAACTTTTTGATTCCTAGATGATGTACGTTTACTCTAAGCTTCTGTAAGGCATAGCTAAAGATGATGACATAGACAAAGAAGTGACACTTCTTAACATGATAATTATTTGACAGCCTACTTGTACTAGACATGTGCTCAATATTTTATATTCATATTTCATTCCATATTTGCAATAACAGAAAACCAATGTGAGGAAGAAACCAAAGTTCAAGAGTTTACTTGACTTGGGTAGGACTGGACAAGTAAACACTTTTCAGAAATGAGAGCACCAGGTCCTTATCCTTAGATTCCAGAACCTTGACTCTAACTAAATTTTATGATTTTTAGAGAAAATCATTTTATTGAATTATGAGCAGCCAGCAATTTCCACACAGATGCCCAGTACTGTCCCATGTAACAATGGGGAAAAAGTCATGGCTTTAAAAATTAGTAACTGATAAAATTCTATTCAGTAGGTGTCTGGTTAGTGCTTGGAGGTTCTGATGTATCTCCTCACTCCATTATAGACTACCTCAGAGAGCAGAGAGGATAAGCATTAAAATTTTTGAATAATGAAAATGGCTATTGGGATGGAGGAGAGATCTTTGTGCCATTGGTGAAGATTCTCCATTAGTTTTACAAACATTGTCTTTTGGTTACATAAATCAAGCCCACAGTTAAGTTCACTTAAGGTCAATGGACAAAGCGCAGCTGAAGTAAGATCTACTTTGGTCAGGCAAAGGTAAGTGCTTCCATATTGTTGATGGCATGCAAATTATTCAATACCCCTCCCTTAGGAATTTGTACTAATCACTGTATTGACACAGACCAAAATAACTCATGTGAGGATGGAGATTAAAAGTGTCTCCAACCTACTTACTTTTCATTTGAGAATCAACATTGTTTGAATATGTCTGATGCACTGCAATAGTCCCAAATAAAACTAGATAGCAGGAAGAAAAACCAGGGTCATGCGAGGAACCTTAACACAAGGAAAATGTAGATTAGTGACCCACAAATAATACAATGACTTAGGAAATCAGAACTACAGGGTCTAACCATAAGGTATAATTGATGTTCTAATCTACCCAAAACAGATACTCTAGAGGAATTATAGGAAATGGAACAAATAGTAACAGCTGTACACTGGGGGAAAGGCAAGTGGTACTCCAGTATGGAAGGGGCATGGCACAGTGTGAAGGGGCTCTTTGAGGATGGGTTGCCATCAAAACCTGAAGCAGTCAGTAGAGACCTACATTAATGGCTAAGAAGGCTTAGCATAATACTGTGACAGCAGGTATTGGGAACACTAGTCTCTGGACACTAGTCGCTCTGGCAGCAGCAAGATAGAAAAGGGCAAAGTAGACTGGGTGCAGTCATCACTGCAGCACATGGTGGCATTATGGGGGACTCAGCATTCTTGGCAGAAACTGCATGGTTCTTAAGCCACACAGGAGTGTATTTGAGTACTGACTTCATCGGTAAGGTAAAATAACAAGGACTAATTTGTTGGACATGGATGAGCATCCCTGGGCATGCTGGAACATAATGTGCAAGAGGGTGATGGAGTGGAACAAACTGCACTTTATGATAATCTGGGGCAGGTGTGAATTTGGGAGTCTTTAGAATTGGGACATTAAAGGACTCGTAATTTTGTTGCAACCTGATGAGGTCTAGAGACATCTAAGTTCTAACTTAAAATAAGTAAATGTGAAGCTACAACAACTCTGTTCATTGGCGTGTAGCAGAGATCCCATGAGCATTTCATATTTAAAGGATTATGATTTAACTCTACAAACTACATTGCTATATAAGTAAGATTTGGTTGAGCATAATTTAAGCACAAGTAAAAAGAGATTTCTTTTTTATAACCAAGTTAAAAATAGTATCATTAGAGGATTGCCTCTAACAGATTCTTCATCAACATTTTATTTATTTATTTATTTATTTATTTATTTATTTATTTATTTATTTCAATGTTTATTTATTTTTGAGAGAGAGTGCACAGAGCCTGGCACAGGGCTCCAACTCATGAACCATGAGATCATGACCTGAGCCGCAGTGAGGAGCTTAACACACTGAGACACCCAGGCACCCCTTCATCAACATTTTAGAAATGTGATCACTTTTCACTTTCGTATTTACTTATAACCCCTACAACCTAAATCAAGCTTGTGACATAATCAAATGCATTGAATATTTTTATGTAAACTTTGACACAGTTTTATTTTTTCTGATGTGATAATGTCTCATATAAATTATTCATCTAGAATGCCAGTTACAAATTATTGTCCCTGTGCCAAATGTGAAGAACAAAGTCATAGACACTTGCTTTTCAATATGATAGTGACTTTATAAACTACATATTTTTCAAAATATTCACTTTATTATTTATATTACTAATCCTAGTAATGAAAGCATAAATCAAAGTCTCTAAAGGAGTTAATTCATTTTGTAGGTTGCCTTTTCATTTTGTCAATTTTTCAGTTGCTGTGCGGAAGCTTTTTATTTTGATAAAGTCCCAACAGTTTATTTTTGCTTTTGTTTCCCTTGCCTCAGGGGACATATCTAGTAAGAAGTTGCTATGGCTGATGTCAAAGAAGTTAGTGCCTGTGTTCTCCTCTAATATGTTAATGGTTTCTTTTCTCACATTATGCCCTATCTGATAAAGGATTAGTATCCAAAATATACAGAGAACTTATAAAACTTGACACCATAAAACAAATAATGTATTTAAAAATGGGCAGAAGACATGAATAGAAATTTTTCCCAAGAAGACACACAGATGGCCAACAGACATGAAAAGATGCTCAACATCACCCATCATCAGGGAGTGTCAAATCAAAACTACAATGAAATATCACCTCACACCTGTCAGAATGGCTAAAATTAACAACACAAGAAACAACAGGTGTTGGAGATGTGGAGAAAGAAGAACCCTCTTGCACTGTTGGTGGGAATGCAAACTGGTGCATCCGCTCTGGAGAACAGAATGGAGGTTCCTCAAAAAGTTAAAAATACAAAGCAGCAATTGCACTATTATATATTTACCCAAAGAATACAAAAGTACTAATTTGAAGGGACACATGCAGCTCGATATTTACAGTAGCATCATTTATAACAGCCAAATTATAGAAGCTGTTCAAGTGTCCATCAATAGATGAATCGATAAAGAAGATATATATGTGTGTACACACACACACTAATATTATTCAGCCAAAAAAGAAATTTTGCCATTTGCAATGGCGCGGATGGAGCCAGAGAGTGTTATGCTAAGCAAAATAAGTCAGTCAAAGAAAGACAAATGCCACACAATTTCACTCGTATGTCTTATTTAAGAAACAAAACAAATGATCATCGGGCTGGGGGGGGGGGTGGGGGGCGGGGAAGGCAAACTAAAGAACACGCTGATGGTTACCAGAAGAGAGGTGGGTCAGGGGATGGGTTAAATAGGTGATGGGGATTAAAGAGGGCACTTGTGATGAGAACCAGGTGTTGTATGGAAGTGTTGAATTACTAAATTTACAACTGAAACTAATATTTCACTGTATTAATTAACTGGAATTAAAAAAAAAAAACTTAAAAAAAGAAAAGAACTAAAAAAGAATGAACAAACTTACGCTCCCTAAAACAGAAAACTCTGACTGCAGAGTTAGTGGCAGGGTTTGTTGTAGATGGTAGTCTCTTGCTCCTGAAGGGAAAAACCAAAATAAGAAACTAATTTTCAAAGTCAGGGTATCTAGGAGGAGCTGAAGTTTGCTAAATTGTAACTAAAACCCTAAATGCAGGGGCCACAGTTTACACTCAGAATCAGGGCAGCAGGGCCCTTCTGGGGCTGGGAGAAAAACACAGGAAGACTTTGAGTCATAATAGGATGGTGAGAAAAGCCTCCATGTGAAGGCTTTTCCCTTTCCGTTGGTCCATCAAAATTATCAAGAGCTGCTTTGGTTTTTATATAATTTGCGTTTTAAGGGCTAAACATTTTTCTGTGATGACACTAAATTTGTAAATAGCAAAATCAAATAAAATTCAGCTCAGCTGTTTTTAGGTATAACCTCCTTCCAAGGCTATGACCTTGAAGGATGTTCCCACAGGATGGCAGTGAGACACTCTTCTCTTTCCCTCATTAGGAAAGTAGGGAAAACTCAGTACCAGATTTCAAAAAAGCAAACGAGAACCCTGCTTTTAGCGAAAATGCCCTAACAGAGTACAACCATAAACAAAGACAGTCAAATGGCTGATCAATTTACAGATTGCAAAAATCTATTTTCCTGAATTACGCTGCAGGAAAACAAGATAAAATAAACAACCAACAAATCTCTTGTGAGTCACCCCCACCCTCAAAAAGATGTCATAAATCTTTACATATCAGATTTACCTGGAGGGCTTGTTGCAAAGCTGATGGCTGGTGCCCACTTCCAGCTACTAACTCAGCAGGGCAGGACCTATAGATAATTTGCATTTCTAACAGTTTTGAGTGGATGCTTTGAGAATAAACTGCTTTAAGGAGACTTGAATCCTCTATCTGAGGGATGTTAATTCTGTCCAGCATCTCGGAGAGTTAGGAAAATCAATGTTAGAAAAATACGTATGTACTGGCTCATCAAAAATACATATGTACTGGCTCATCATTCATTAGCTGGATTCCTGAGAGCCAGTCATTTAAAAGAGCTCAGACTTTCATGGTCTACACATGCTTCTAGTCTTGAAAGGATTCAAAGAGGACAAGTTGATTGAAAAGAGTGGTTTGTACCGTGAAAGTCCTCTTAATTTTGGAAGAGTAAAGGTATAAATAAAGAAATTTATGTATAAATAAACACCATAAACAACTGGAACTAGAAGGAATTAAAGTAAAAAAGAAATCTCTGAGACAATGAACCTATAAAGACAGAAAAAAAGTTTACTCTTAAATAATTTAGATTCGAAAGGAATTTTTCTCATATAAAAACATTCATTTATTTCCAGTCTTTTTTTAATGTTTATTTATTTTTGAGAGAGAGAGTATGAGAAGGGGAGGGTCAGAGAGAGAGGGAGCCACAGAATCTGAAGCAGGCTCCAGGCTCTGAGCTGCCAACACATAGCCTGATGTTGGGCTCGAACTCATGAACTGCAAAATCGTGACCTGAGCCAAAGCTGGTCCCTTAACTGACTGAGCCACCCAGGTGCCCCTGCAGTCTTTTTCTATACCACAAGCTTAACAGCCTCTTGCTTTACAAAAAAAAAAAAAAAAAAAAAAAAAAAGATGCAAACCTATAGCCTCCAAAGCCAAAGGATAAAGCAAGTCCAAATAATGCTGAAAACAACAGGAACATTGCTGCCCAGGGGAGTAACTGCTCTGAATTTATTCCCGTTCTGTGGCTACAACAGGCCCACTAAATGATGGTGAAGATGACCTTGGTTAACAAAAAGTGTTGATAGGTATCTTCAGGAAAGAAAGGGAAGTAAAAATAGGAAGAACTACAGCTTTATTATTTTTACAGTGATAAACTGGCAGACCATCTGTTCCAAAAAAATGTGTACTTTACTCAAATATTTCCTGGAATGTAAGATTGAATTAAGAGTCCATATTATCGGGGTGCCTGGGTGGATTTGGTTAAGCGTCCGACTTCAGCCAGGTCACGATCTCGCGGTCCGTGAGTTCGAGCCCCGCGTCAGGCTCTGTACTGACAGCTCGGAGCCTGGAGCCTGCTTCAGATTCTGTGTCTCCCTCTCTCTCTGACCCTCCCACATTTATGCTCTCTCTCTGTCTCAAAAATAAATAAACATTAAAAACATTAAAAAAAAAGAGTCCACATTATTATATATCACAACCATAAATGTACAAAACAGAGGCTAGGTAGATGGAAATCTAAGTATAATAACAGAAAGGTCAGAGCTTCTTTGCCTGTTGATTGCTGACAAAATAAAAGCAGTAAGGAGGCCTGAATGCTCTCATATTCTTAGCAATTAGTTGTTCACCAATATCTCATGGATAAAACTTTGTGCGGTAAAAAATCACCTAAATATTAAGTGGTTTTCATAGAAAACATTCTAAAATTGAAAGTTTACATTAAATTATATAGATTAAATGGAATAGCTTATAATATTTCTACTTCCAAAATAATTCAAAAATATGTCCAGTCCAGCAATCCTAAACTGATTTCACTTAAAAAATAAAAAAGATGCTATACTTCCCCTCATTACTCTACAGCTTCACATGAAGACAAACTTTAGAAAATACACCCATGGAATATTATTTGAGAAAAGATGCATAGCCACTAATGGGAAAAGAAAAAATGTATTATATATATCATGAATAAGAGACCTCGCATCTATTCTGAGTTTTTTGAGAACAATCTGCATTTCTTTTTCCTACTGTCCAGATATCAAGCTATAAATATGCTGATATGTGAACCTGTAACCAATTTAGTATTGATATGATTATTTCCAAAATTTTCTAATACATTTGATGGATGTTATCCTTATATTCCTACATAGTTATAAAAAAGGGCTTATAAGATGTACTATTTAAAATTATCTTCTCCATGAGAAATATAATTACCAAAACCCTATAACTTTCCAATTATTAACAATAGGCTGTAGGAGCACTAAAAATAAATTGTGAAATCATATATTAGTGCAACATAAATGAAGAGCAGGATTAAAAGAACAGGCTATTCTCAGAATGGAAATATAAGGAAGGGGTAAATGGTATATGATCTACAATCTATATTTAAGTCTTTTATGTTTCTAATAGATGTTTGCAGCCCTTCAACTTTAATATGATTGGAGAAGTTGAAAATGTTCAGATAGTACAATGAAGTGCCCGAAGTAAGGAAACAATTTTGTGAGTAAAAGAGGAAAGAGGAAATGACTTGCGACATGGAAATACACTGAAGAAAATAATGGTTTAAGTAGTCCTTAAATTGTACTTTGACTATCAAACCAAAACAATACACGGGACTTAAAATAATTCTTTGGCTAATTATTTAGCTGTATTTTCAGGTTCTAACCCCAGGAAATTGTTTGCAAATTCAGCTGGAATTGGATTATGCAGAAATACATAATTTCCTTAATAGGCATGACATTTATTAGTCACAATGCATACTCCTCCTGATGGTATCATTCCAAATATTTGTGCTTTAAATTTTATAAATCTCCTTTCTACCTACTCTTTGTAGCTAGGGTAAGCATTAGCATCCTCATTTTAAAGGTTAGGAAACTCAAAGAAATTAAAGTAATCACCACAGTGTAACCTACATGCAAGTGTACACAGATCAATACAATTCTAGAAGTGAGAAAACAAAGTATTTTAGCCATAGGTGGGGCTGCTGACAGCCTCTAGGCATGGGAAACAGAAAGTATGGGGTTTCTAATTAATGGGACAAATCCTCAGCATGGTATTGTTCTTTTCCTACCTCCAGAACCAGTCAGACTTTTTAAATCTATAACTTCAGCAATTCAGCAAAAGTTGCATTGTGTACTAGGTATTAGCTGAATTTGTCTACACTGGAGGAGAGTGACACAACAATTACAAACCTGTTCAGGGCAAAATGGGAGGAGTAATAGAGCAGTACAAATAGAGTTCATGAACCTGTCTCTTAATAAGTTTTTGCTAGACTTCAAGGAATTGGAAATTTAAATATTAGAAAGTCTTTACTGTTGCCCTTTGAGCTCTGAAATCAGATATAATCAGTCTGGTATTCAGCAGCATGTGAACAGAAGCACAGAATGAGGAAGCACAGCAAAGCAGAAGGCAGAAATTGGTCAGACACTGTTTGTGGTTCAAGGTTGCAGGGACATGCTAGGTTGTAGGAATTAGTAAGCGACACCAGAACCACATTAGTGGTTTTAGTTATGTCATTTGTACTTTGTGTACGTGTTCTCTCTCATATGCGGTATATGATTCACTGTCTTGTGCCCTTTCATTTCATCCCTTGTAACCCAGAAGAACAGGCAAGAACTTTGAAGACAGACAGACCTATGACCAATCGCAAGTGTCTACATAATAGCAATCTGATATACTGGGAAGGTTACTTGATGTCATTAAGCATTAGTTGTCCTCTGTACGACTTAACTCCTATCATTCTACCTTGGGTGAGTGTGGCAAAGACTTACATAACAATTAATATATATGGAAGTTTCCATTACAGTAAATATTATTACACATTAGGTATCATGGTAATTGTTATAATCGTTATAATCGTAGTTACTCCGGGTTTAATCATTGTCTAGTAACACCTGCACCTTATTTGTGACACAGAGACAGAGACAGGAGAAAGTTGTCTTAGTGCGGTTTTGACTGATCTAGTACAAAGTAGTAAGAACAAGACAACAGGCCCCAAATGAAGTCACTTATGATAAGCTCCACATTACCAAACTGAAACTTGACTTGATTACAGAGTTACTCTCCTAGAAACAGAATCTAACACCAGTCCCTCAGGAATTGCCTGATGGGTACACATTAGGTAACCTGCCTAAGAGACCCCTGCCATCCCTTAAAGGGAAGTAACCATTTTTTAAAACTTTTTTAAACTTTTTTGTCTAGTATAACTTTATTCTTTTTGTAATGTTTATTTTTGAGAGAGAGAGAGAGAGAGCTCGAATGGGGGAGGGGCAGAGAGAGAGAGAGAGAGACAGAGACAGAGACAGAATCCAAAGCAGGTTCCAGGCTCCAACCTGTCAGCACAGAGCCTGACGCAGGGCCCGAACCCACGAACCATGAGATCATGACCTGAGCCAAAGTCGGATGCTTAACCAAGTCATCCAGGCACCCCGCCTAGTATAAACTTTCTTGTTCCTGCTCCCTTCTGCCTATAAAACTCTTTCATTTTGTCAGCTCCTTGGTGCTCCTTTCTATCTGCTCTAAATTGGATGTTGTTCAATTTGAATGGACTTTTGCTCAGATAAACTCTTAAAATTTTTAACATGCCTCAGCTTATCTTCAATTTTTTTAATGTTTATGTTTGTTCAGAGAGAGAGAGACAGTGTGCGAGCAGGAGAGGGGCAGAGAGAGAGGGAGACACAGAATCCAAAGCAGGCTCCACGCTCTGAGCTGTCAGCACAGAGCCCGACGCAAGGGGGCTGGAAACCATGATCCATGAGATCATGACCTGAGCCAAAGTCAGACACTTAACTGACTGAGCCACCCAGGCGCCCCTGTCTCAGCTTATCTTCCAACAAAAACATAACATTAAGGATTTAGCCAGGTAGAGATCATTCTTTTTTGCAAGTGTGCAAAGGATGCATTTAATATTAAAGCAGATGGTACACCTCAAAGCCCTAAAAGGATCCTAGATCTTAAATATTTTTCTCTTAAGTAAGTCTTCTTTCCCTGATTTTATTAATTGCTGCTAATATTTGTAGGGAAATCTAAATTACTTTATATTTACTTCACTGCTCTATAATTTATTCCCAGATCACACTGCTATTTTGATGAGGTCATTTGGATACAGTCTATCTTGCTTTTATAGAAGCCATTATTTTGTACATCTTTCTCTTACTTTTATGTAACCTGATTTTAATGCATTTTTAGTTATATAATTTTTGCATCATGTATTTCATGAAATTTTTACATGTTTCTTGATAATATCTGAACTCTTAAACGTTCCTATAAACAAAATTATGATATAAATAATTTCTACTTGGGCATTTATTTATATACACATAGCTGAATAAAATGATAAAATGAGAAAAAATATTCATGTAAGATAAAATAAAAAATGCCTTCAGGAACTATTAAATAAAATTAAATCATCAAATATGTCTTAAAGAAAAAGACAACTGGGGCATCTGAGTGGCTCAGTTGGTTTAGCATCCAACTCGATTTCAGTTCAGGTCATGATCACAGGGTGTTGGGATTGAGCCACACATTGGGCTCTGTGCACAGTGTGGAACCTGTTTATGATTCAATCCCTCTCTCTTTCTCTCTCCCTCTTGCCCCCTTGCCTGCTCGTGTTCTCCCTCTCTCTATAAATATATAAAGGAAAATAAAAGATAATAATAAACAAACGAAAAGACAACTAAAGAGTTTTTGGTCTAGCAACTCTCTTTGCATCATTGTTTGTTGCTTTATAAATTTCAAATTTATACTTATAGTGTATATATCTGATTGTGACTGAAAGCAAACTAAAAAAAAAATGAGTTCATTACACTCTGATTTACATGAAGTGAATCCTGAGTGAAAGCTTAATCATGAACAAATTTAAATCCAAAGTGATCAATGTGAAAAAAGAAAAAACAGTTTGGGGGAAATGATATATTACCTAGGTAATACTAAAAAGTCAATTTTTTTTAATTTTAGTATTTATAAACAAGAATTACGCTATTCTTTGCATATTGACAATGATGTTACATATTGAAAATAGGGTGGGGGTGTACAACACTGGATAATTTTTTTTCATAATGAAGTGCGTAGCCAATGGTATAGGAGAAGAGCCATCACCATATAAATGACAAATGTTCCCTAAGGTTTCACTTGTTTTTTCTATTTTATGAAGAAAGTGAAAGTGAATTTAAACTGGAAAATTACCTTTGGCAGAAAAAGGATAAATACTTTCAAAACAAGTTCATTATATATATTTTTACTTCAGAAAAACCTTAATTATATTATGCCTCGGGAATAGGTGTCAGTATCAGATATCTAAAAGCAAGTGTTCTATCTGGTTTATTGAAATTCATTCACTTTCAGTCCTAATGCATTAATAAGAGCAGGGGCATAAAAACATTACAAAGGACACTAATTTCTTCTTGATATGATTGTATTAGGCTTGTTAAAATTCGTACATATTTTAGCTTCCTTTTTAAAACCAGTGATTGTCATCCTCACAGTAGCCAGTGTTTACACTCATTAATGCACGTGAACAGTACAAAAAAGTCCAGTCCATGTCATTGTTCTAGATTGACCTACAGCTACGGGGCTACAATTATCTTAATTTTACTAAGTTTGCAGCTGACGGTCTCATACTAGAAACCCCTCAAAATGTCCACACACTCCCCAATGCTTCTGATTAAATGTCTTGTATCAAAATAATAATAATGAAATAATAATAGAAGAACAAGAAAAAGAGTATGAAAAGAGAGAAACAAAGATTTTAAAAGATGGAATGACAACTATGTCAAAATATAATTTTGCCTCATTACAGATTTTTCAACAAAAACTACTCTGAAAGTGTAACTTTAAATGTAAATATAAGCATTTTAGCCTTTAATCAAAAACTAACCTTTCAAAACAATGATAAAAGAATTAAAGTGTCTTGTGGTTTCAATTTCACTGTTACTGTGAAAAAGTGAAATTAGTTAAAAACTAGCAGCTTCACTTCCAAGAGGTATGTTGTTGCAAACACATGTTATTTTTTTAATTCCAGCACCCCCCTCCCCCATACAACTAAATTCTAGATAGAATGATTTTAAAACATGCAGCAAAACATAAATATAGGTGTAACTTTAAAAGGAAAAAAAAGAGGGGCAATTGGGATAGAAAAAATTGATCCCACTGTGTTCCAGAAAATGACAGGTGTAGGCAGACAGAGTAAGTTTAACTGTGGAGTTCAGATAACATGTTCTGGTGTATGGAGTTCCCAGATGAGTCAGGTTTCCAAAAACCACTGGCAAGATGTCTACAAATACAACACAGAAATGACCAGGAAAATGACAACTATTCCATTAAAGAGACAGCTGGGCAATCAAAAAGTATCCTGCAAGGAAAACTGTTCACAAGGCACCTGAAGGGTCAACTTTAGAGTATTTTGTAATATTGTTGCAAAGAAAGATTTATTTTGAAATAAATAGCATAAAAAATGTTACACAATGGCGGTTTTGCAGGCATTACTACTCCCGAAGACCACTTCTTTATTTAGTGTCCATCTCACTGGAATGGTAAGTGAAAACTGTTAGTGAATTTCAGAATTAAATAACTTGAAGCGGAAATCCTTTGTTTCACCCCAATCTTTTTTTTTAATGGTTGCTTATAATTATTTAACACACAGGCTAGCTAGGAAAATGTAAATCAAGAAATGACTTCAATCAACATCATCAATTTGCCATATCCATTGCCATAAAACTTAGCAAATATACTGGAGGTGGTAGGTACTGCCAAGACCCTGCTTCTTCCTATTGCTGCAGAATGAGGGAGGAGGGCAAGAACAGGAAAGAGATGCCTTCGATATTATCTGCTTTCCCTTTTCTCTTGATTCAGGGATAATCATACATGAAATAAGAAGGGGAAAAAGAAAGGCATGAGAAAAGACACCAAACCAGAGACAAAGAAGATATTTTAAAAAGAAAACAAAGTATTCCTGAAACTCTACAGAAATAACATAAAATGAAACCTCAAGAAAATAGATGCTCTCTCAAAATTTACATTACCGAAATCATGCAAGAAGTGGAAAACTTGAAAAAGATCAATTACTGCAGAATATATTGGAAAGATGATTAAATAGCTATTATGAAAGAATCAGGACTAGATTATTTCATAGATGAGTCCTAGAAACATTAATATCTCTAATCCTATTTGAACTGTTCCAGATCACAGAAGGAAATCCCCATTTATTCTATAAAGCTTGCATGATTTGCAAAATATTATGGGTGAAAAGCTATGGATCAATCTAATTTTTGAAGAAAGTCCCAAAAAGTGTAAATAAAAATATAAGGAGTAGAATACAGGAATTGAAGCAAAGGATAATATATTACAAACAAATATGGCATAGTCTAGCAAAGGAAGGTTGGCATAATATCAGAACAGTTACCAACCTACCTGAATGCATCCACAAAAACCAAGAAATATTATCATACTAATGTAAGTTCAAAAACATTTAATAAAATATATTGTCATTCCTGATAACTGAAGGAAACTACTTACATGTAATAAAGACTACTTACTGAATAGCAATTATACAATAAATAACAAAATACTAAAACCTTTACATTTAAATTCAGGAACATGACTGAGATTCTTCCTATTGCCATTTATATTGAACACTTCCTTGGAGAGTCTTGTGAATACATAAGAATATAAAATAATCACTATTAATACCAGACATAGATAACAAAAGTTTCCCTTTAAAGATATTAGCTAAAAAAATCAATATATGCTAGAAAAACTTCACTATGTTAATAAGAGAATTCAAGACATGGAAATATGCCAAAAATACATATTTTCTCCATTTTAATAATAAGCACTTAGAAAGGGGAAGATATTATATGAAACCTACAAAACACATATGAATAAATGTAACAACAATGGCACAAAATCTATATAAAAATGTCTACAAGGTCTTACTGAAGATCAAAATAAGACAGATTAGAATAGAATGACATATTAAATTCTTGGATCAGGAGCCTAAACTTCATAAATTATTCCTCTGCCAAATGATTTTTTTAAAAAGCAATTCTAATTATAATCCTAATAGGTTTTGTTTTGTTTTGAATTGAATATAATTATTTTTAAATTAACATTAAGGAATAAAGCTGGAGAATAGCCAAGGAAGTTATGAACAAGTAAAATAGTGAGCAGACTTGTTTTACCATCTGTCACAATACTATAAACCTATTATAATCACGAGTTAGATAGTGACATAGGATACAAATAAATCAGTGAAAGAGAATCAAGAAGTAAAAATCTAGTACATTTGATAATTTAATATAAACCAAAAGATATTTCAATTATTTGGGAAAATAAAGGGTAGAAAAAATGGTTTCCCATATGGAAGAAAATGGTGTTGTTGCCCTACTTAATATTAAATATTAAAATACATTCCAGATGAATTAAAAGTTTACTATAAACATTAAATAACAAATATCTTAGAAAATAATGTAGGATATTATATGTATAACTTAGGGTGGGTATATCTTCATTATCAAGACAAGAAACTTGGAAAATATACATGCTTTACTAGATAAAAATTGAAAGAGAGATTTGGAAAATTTTTCAATACATTTTGAAGGCTGACAGATTTAGTTCTATAATATCAAGACAGGTTAATATCTATAAATATAAACTAACTGGAAGATAAACATCTCAAGATATGGGCAAACGTTTGCACCTTTTACAGTAATTGTAAATTGATTTAACAGATTCAAAGAGCAATCTGGGAATATAAAATTAAATAGAAGTCATTGAATTTCCACATCTTTGTACAACCTTTTTTTTTTTTTTTTGTCATTCTGTCAGATCTCACCGATACCAAGAAAATGATCTCAAAGTAAAATGTGTAAAATGCACTTTAATGGTTATTGTTATACTTTTGAGGCAAAAGGCAATCTGAGCATGCAACATGTATATTTCTGCAACTATTAGCAATAGAGCATTAGCAGCAAAGATATGTCAGCCAACTGCTGGAAGAGGAACACCAGACCTACATGCACTGATTAATAAAGAGAGTGTAACAGTTGGCAGTCCACTGTGTGGGTGGGGGGGGGACAGACACAAAGGAAGCTGAACTGTTAGGCATAATTCTGTATATTCTGGAGACTTGAGGAAGGAACATGTGAACCAAAATGAGTGTTAAAAGTGGGCCAGAAAACAGGGATAATCCGTTTACCAGTTTTAGAACCAGCCAAGCATTTATCTTTCCAGAGGGAAAAAAAAAAGAGATTTTTAAACAATTAAGTAAATACACAAATAGCTATAATATATCAAAACTGCTAAATGAAATGATCTGAGCATAACAAAGGCAAATATCTAAAAGCCAAGAGAATCATCAAAACGATACATGCAGTGGCGCCTGGGTGGCTCAGTCGGTAAAGCGTCCAACTTCGGCTCAGATCACCTTGCAGTTCGTGTGTTTCAGCCCTGCGTTGGGCTCTGTGCTGACAGCTCAGAGCCTGA
The DNA here is from genome assembly GCF_027475565.1 of Acinonyx jubatus. Taxonomy (NCBI): domain Eukaryota; kingdom Metazoa; phylum Chordata; class Mammalia; order Carnivora; family Felidae; genus Acinonyx; species Acinonyx jubatus. The sequence continues at coordinate 39,717,871 of NC_069385.1, forward strand.
ATGAAGCCTGCTTTGGATTCTGTGTCTCCCTCTCTCTGCCCCTCCTCTGCTCACACTGTGCCCCTCTCTCTCTCTTTCTCAAAAATAAACATTAAAAAAATTAAAAATGATACATGCAAAGTGCAGAGTTGAAGGCATTCATGTGTTTTCAAATCAAAAAAGACCTACAAATCTTGTTTTCATTTTTTTAATGTTTATTTATTTTTGAGAGAGAGAGAGAGCATGAGTGGGGAAGGGGCACAGAGAGACAGAGACACAGAATCTGAAGCAGGCTCCAGGCTCGAGCTGTCAGTAGAGTCCAAGGCAGGGCTGGAATTCATGAACCATGAGATCATGGCTTCAGCTGAAGTCAGTCACTTAACCAATTTAGCCACCCAGGCCCCCCAAAAAAGACCTACAAATTTTAAATTAGGTCCACACTTAGACACCTCATTTTGAAATGTTAAGACAACAAGGATAAAATGGATATTTCAAGAACTTCTTTAAAAGTTATTTACAAAAGATTAAAGAACAGATTGATATCAGACTTCCCCATCAGTAATGCCACTTCCTAGGGTACAACTGAACAATGACTTCAGTGTCCTAAAGAAAAATGATTCTCAACCTTGCATTTTGCATATAACAAAACTATTACTCAAGTATAAATGTAGAATCAATTCAGAAAGTTTACTTTGCAAACATGCCTTTTTAGGAAGTTGTGCAAAGAGTTTCAGAAAGAAAATTCATAGGGTCTAAGAAAGCATGAATCTAACTCGGGTAACAGAGCAGAAAAGATAGATGTCTAATAGGCTCAGAGAGCAACCACATTAGATAAAATAAAAGGAGAGAGTAGTATGAGAGAAGTCTCCAGGGAAGAAGGGCATACCATTAAAATAAAAAGCTACTGATAAAATCATGGTCAAATATGAAGAATATGGTCTAAATTCGAAGAGGAAAGCAATGTGTTTCCAAAATAACAGTAGAATGAAGATCAAGCAATAGATAGAACGAATAAGAATTGGAAATATACTTAGGATACTGCTAGAAAAGAAAAGAAAAGAAAAGAAAAGAAAAGAAAAGAAAAGAAAAGAAAAGAAAAGAAAAAAGAACCCAGTTCACTTTTATAAGAATAAAAAAAGAAAGACAACCAGAAAAGCTGGGGATTAGGAGGTAGGAACAAAGTATGATCCAAAAGTAAATTAGACTAAAATGATTTCACTTTTACAAAACCTCTGGGGTATATTCTCTATGTATATAGATGATATAAATAGGTATAGGTATAGGTATAGGTACAGGTATAGGTATAGGTATAGGTCAATCTATCTTTCTATCCCAGAAGAACTATAAAAAGATTAGGACCAGCTGGAAAGAGGTAAGAAAAAGGACTTATATTTTGTCATAAATCCAATTTGGTTATTTGATTCTATAAAATATATACCTGAAGTAACTAGATTTTTAAAAGAAATATAAACATATTATCACAACATGTTTCTTCTTAAATTTTTTCCCAAAAATTATTAGATGATTTACAAACATGAATTTAGAGTGTCAAAAGGTAATTACTTTTATTTACCGCATTCTATAAATCTTTAGTCACAGCCTAACACCAGGGTGAGAGCACAAAGTATCTTCTTGTAGAACAAATGACCCACACTTCCCCAAGGGAACACTTCCTTTTGAGAATAAATTGCATTTACCATGTTGCATGATTACATTTATTTTAGGACTACAGGCTAAATCCATAAAACGTGTAATGATGTTTTTTTTTCCCCTTCCCAGGCTTATGGGAAAAGACGTATTTTCACAACTACTCTAAGTCATTAGAAGCATTGTTAATTTACTACTATCTCAAGTCTCTTCATCTTTAATCTACATTGATTTTCTGTCCTGAACACAGAAAGTGTGCATTTTTAATGCTTTAGCAGCAATAAGTTTTCTTTTGGATATTTTTTCTCTGAGAAAAAATGAATGAAAGAGGCAAAACAACTGCTTGTACAGAGATTAATAACTTCCTAGAAATGACTGCAAGGGATGCACACATTTTTAGGAGGTAACATTATTAAAGAAATTAAGCACTAAAAACTTAAAAAAGCATATGACCCAGAAATAGGACATACTAAGTGCTTCTTATTTATTACTGTTGGTTATATTCTATGTCAAGACCTGAGCTCCATGAACCATAAAAATTCAACTTACAGCCCTGGGTGGGTCTCTGGGTGGCTCAGTCAGTTGAGCATCTGACTTCGGTTCAGGTCATGATCTCCCACTCATGAGTTTGAGCCCCACATTGGGCTTGCGGCTGTCAGCCTGTCAGCACTGATTCCCATCCTCTGTCCCCCTCTTTCTGACCCTCCCCCACTTATGCTCTTCCAGAAATAAATAAATGTTAAAAAAAAAAGAAAATTTAAGAAATTTAGGGATTTTTTTTTCCATACAAGTTGTGTATGTGACTATCTGCTTTCCTGCTTTTCTGCTGATCTCCTACGGTATCTATACATTCCCCAAACTTTCATATCAGAATGTTTTACAAAACGGACCACAGCTTTGTCTTTTGGTGCTTCGGTCATGTGGCTCTCAGGCCTTGCCCAGGATGACATGCTGTTTCTTTCTTTAGCATGTTAGCGCAAGAGAAGAAAATCAAGGAAGTCAAAGCAGGTGAGTCTTGTCTGAAACTGCTTCATTGTTGTGTTCCTAATGCTGTGCCCTCCTCCTCAATGGGAAGAAGGATGTGTGTCAATTCACAAATCAATACTCATTAAGAAGCACATGTAAATATTTTGAAAAAAAAAATGTATTATTGAGACAGAGTAGCCAAATTGAACTGTAGTTCTCAAAAATGGTCAGAAATTACCATTTAAAAGTTTAATGCATTAACTAAAAAGAGTACACAATTATTTTCTTTATTATTTTGAAATAATGAGTAGAATGGGTATAATGACATAGTCTAATAGTTTATCATTCTTAAAACACAAGGGATAAAGATGAATGAATATTGGCTTCTTTTTCTAACCATAACCCTATTATAGCAAATTAGCTTTACCCACATTATTTTAATCACTTGCCTTTTCAGTTAAAAAAAAACAAACAAACAGGAAAGCATCCCAATCATTTATATTCATTTGATTTTAGGATTAGCTATTGCAGTCTAATCTGATGTCATGAAAAAACTCTGCACTACATATGATAACATACATTAATACATATTTTACCAAACAATATGGACAATACATAATATGGGTATTTTTTCAATTACATAGACAAAAATTCTCTTATCAATTATTTAAAGCTCTTTACCAATAACAGATGTGGAAAGAGATACTTTGCCTTTAATTAATATATATTAGATATAAATTATATATACAGATATGTGAATTATCACCATCATCAAAATGCTGATTACTATAAGAAAAGAAAAAAAGCACCATTCCAAATCACTATTTCTGGAAATTAAGGATACCCTGTGATGCTGTTACTCTGCAAGAATAAAATATCCATCACTATGTTTTCTGTTCTTAATTCTTGAGACATGAGGTCATTTCCTCATTAAATACAGAGCCAAAAACATAATCCTTAATAGAGGGATGACAGACTACAATTTAAAATCTAAGTGCTTTACAAATTGCAAATGCCATAATGGATTTTAAATTTGCTAACAACTTAACAAAACTTGTTTCCATTTGTCAGATAGATTGTGGCCCTCTGTACTGTGCTCCTAAGAGACAATTCAGTACAGGTGTTAAGAGCATGGGTTTGGCGGTTAGTAGGACTCGGGACTACATCCTAACTCTGCTATTTCCTAGGCATCTGAAGTTGAACAAAAATTTTGTAAAGTTAATGTGAGGTTCATAGGACTTGTAGAGGAAGATGTCTAAGAGCATCTGTCGAGGGAAATAGAAGTGGTAAACAACAACAACAACAACAACAACAACCTGATTCTTATAAATACTACTGTGATCTTAGTATGCTATATTTTTCTCTGTTTTTATGAAATTTCAGTAACGGATTTTTAGCTATTTTAAAATTATTTCTAGTTTTAGGACTGGGTTTCCTTGATCAAGCCAGTAGGTTCAAGCTAAATAAGATATTCTATTTTCTTACAAAATAATTAAGTAGATATAATGAAAGTGGGGAGGAAGGGAGTAAAAGAGAAAGGATGGAAAGATGGTAGAAAACTAGAAAGGTGGGAAGATAGGAATGAAGGTAGGAAAAAAGGTAGGGAGGAAGGTACAAAGGAAGGAAAAAGAAAGAAATATTTTTGAACATTACAGCAGCATGTCCTCTGGTAATATCACCAAGAAAATTGCCATGCCTTTAGCAGTTAGGAACCTACAGAGTCCTCAGACTACTTTATACTACTTAGAGCACTACAACTCATTAACATTTTTTGGTCATTAACTAATAAACTGAATAACCCAAATCACATCCTGCTTGTCTGTATCTTTAGCCCAAATAAAGATGTGCTGAACAATTTCACTTATGACATGAGGAAATACTTTTACGGGAGCCATTTGTATGTATGCATTTATAAATTACACCGAGAGTTAACTGGGACTTTTTGGGGAGACTTGATGTTGCCGAGAATTATACAAAACACAGGCTTTCTATGGCTTCAGATTTCCTTTGCTTAGTATTGAAATCATCTATTTTATTTTCCTTCAACATATTACATTCCTTGAAATGCCAGAGACCCTCAAAGGGTACTATTGAGTTCTTGTTCCAGTTACCTGTTTTAAATATTTTTTCTTTACTCTTATATGAGAGATTAGTAAGGGAAACAAAACTCATTGCCAATATTTTCTAAATTGGATTTATTGCTACTGTGCTCAGTGTTTCAGAGGATGTCACATGCTATTACTTTATCATTTTTTCCCAATTAAATAGTATAAAATGTTCCATCAATAATTTGAAACTCTACAAATAACAAATGTGAAAAGGCACACATTTTCCTAAGACTCTATTTCAGGGACTCTGTCTGCCTTTTTGTTTTATCAAAATCAGAACTAAGGATAGTGAAGCCTTATCATTAAACTTTTCAAAATGAAATTTAAATTTTATAATTTTTAAAGCAATAGAAAATATCACAAAGGGACATGGAGTTTATTTCAATAAGAAAAAAATAATAAACATCCCAAATAAAAATTTATGATAAAGGATAGATATCTTTACTATGTTATGAATACATAAAACAATACATAAAAATTGTTATGATAAACGCTGACTCCAAAAAAATGAGTAAAGATAAATAAATCCAAGCCAAAGACAACCCCCCTAAAAAAGGATATCAAAGTGGAAAATGGCTAATGAACGCATGAAAAAGTTCAACTCTGTGAAGATAAGTAATGCAATTCAAAACAAAAATGACATTTCTTTTCTATAAGACTGATAAATATGAGAACAGATAATATTCAGGGTTAGCAAGAGCACAGTGAAATAGACTACACTGCACATTTGTGGGAGGATAATTCAGTAAACTAATTTTGGATAGGTAACTGTCAATTATATACTAAGAACCTTAAAATTGTTTAAGGTGATTTAAACAATGATTAAAATTAAAATGATTCAACTATACTGAGATATTTCTCCTAATGAATGAAATCACAAATAAAGATGAGAGCATTTTAACAGAAATGATTATATTGAATTATCTATCATAAAAATGGAAATCATGTAATATATAATATATAACATACCACAATATATAGTATATATTGTTATAGAGTATGATAAATAAGAATGTAAAAGGTTAAATGAACAATATCCATATGAATTTTATAACTGTTTGATAGAATGTTAAAGAAATGATGACATATTTGAGATGTAACATAATCTGACATGTTTCATTTGCACATACATGAAGGGAATATGCAGAAATATTAATAATAGTTTTCAATTGTAAAATTGTGAATGTTTTTATTTTTATACTTAATTGTTTAATAATGCAAACATATAATATGGCAAACAAAGAAATAACAAAGACCTATATTTCCAGGAGAGAGAAAAATAAATTTCACTGTTCGTATCTAAGTCTCCAGTGCACAGAGATTGTTGGAAATTACTCAAGTGCAGCAATATATTAATGTTAGTTACAGCTTGCCCCCAATTATACATTTTTTCTGCTAAATACAGATTCTTCAATGATCAGAATTTCTGATATCCATAATTCCATTCAAGTTGTTTTTTAAGTTTATTCATTTATTTTGAAAGAGAGAGAGAGTGACTAGAGGAGGAGGCAGAGAGAGAGGGAGAGAGAGAATCTTAAGCAGGCTCTGCACTATCAGCACAGACCCCAACATGGGGTTCGAACTCATAAACCATGAGATCCTGACTTGAGCTGAAGTTGGACACTTAACTGGCCACCCAGATGCCCCTCTTTTTTTTAAGTTTGTATTTATTTATTTTTGAGAGAGAGAGACTGAGTGAGCAAGGGGGGAAGGGGTAGAGAGGAAGGGGAAAGAGAAAATAGCAAGTAGTTCCACCTTGGCAACAGAGTGAGATCATGGCCTGAGTCAAAACCAAGAGTCAGATGCTTAACCAACTGAGCCACCCAGGCACCCCTCAAGTTTCTTTTAGTTTTAATTCCTCTTGCTATCTTTAGGGAAACTAAAAATCTTAATTCCATTTTGATGGTGAAATCTCTATTTTCCTGAATCGACTTTTGACCTTTAATATGGCATCATGGAAATTAGATTCCATTAATTTGATTATACAGAAATCTGCTATATAGAAAATATGCAGAAATAAATAACTAAAACGGACTGGTACCAAAACTCAAATGATATTATTATAGAAACTTAAAACACAGTATTAGTTTTGAGAAATGGTAGTAGGTGGAAGCCAGAAGGGCAGTGAAGAGATCTCATTGAAGACAGGAAGGAGGGCAGTAAGAAAGTTGTTTTTGAGGACTGGAGAAAAAAAAGGATTCATAATAAATTGCTACCAGAACAATTAACTTGACCATTTGTTGCAATACTGGAAGACAGAAAATATACCTAACAACTTGTGGATCTGGCTAAGGGGACTTCCAATCAAACAGCGGACAGTGTTGTCATCTTTTAGCCACATATAATATTATATTGCAAGAGAGAGATGAGGTAAAGAAAGAACAATTCAGGTTTTAAGCAGAATTTAGAGGATATTATTTCCAACTCAGGATTTGGGGAGTTGGAAAATAAGTTTCACATTTCTAGTATCTCCAGCTGGCAAGAGGTTTTCCATGTAAGATACTGTCTCTAGATGAAATTCAAAATGCTGTTTGCTAATCAAGATCAAATCAAACATATAGCTCTAAAACACACTGTTGAGACCTCAGAAAGATTTCAGAGGATCTTTTAGCTATATAAAATATCTAACAATCTTAAAGGTGTCCCATGGCATCTTAACTCTCAGCTCATGCATCTTTACTCTCAAAAAGTCTGTCTTGAAAATATCTGTTGGTATGTATTTTACCTAAAAAGATGGGATTGTACTTTGATACATAGGAATCCTACAAAATTGGTTTAAACGTTGTAGCAGGCTGAAATAAATGGGGAATAAATAGTTCACCCAATAGCTTAGAACACTTTGCTCTATTTTAAACTGCTTGCCAGCCTATTACTAGTCTATGAAGTTTGGTATCATTTCAAGTAATAATAACAACAATAAGGAGAAACATATAGCTAACCTTTATTGACCACTTAAAAAAATACAGCTACCCTACAACCCAGCAATTGCACTACTAGGTATTTATCGAAAGGATACAAAAATGCTGATTCAAAGAGGCTGACACACCCCAATGTTTATAGCAGCACTATAAATATTAGCCAAATTATGGAAAGAGCCCAAATGTCCTTCTGATGAAAGGATAAAGAAGATGTGTGTGTACACACACACACACACACACACACACACACACACAATGGAATATTGCTCGGTGATCAAAAAGAACAAAATCTTGCCATTTGCCACAACATGGATGGAAATACAATGCATTATGCTAAGCAAAGTAAGTCAGTCAGAAAAAGACAAATACTATATGATTTATCTCATTTGTGAAATGTAAGAAATGAAACAGATTAACATAGGGGAAGGGAAAGAAAAACAAGATAAAAACAGAGAAGAAGGAAAACCTTAAGAGACTCTTAAATACAGAGAATAAACTGAGGGCTGCTGGAGGAGTGTTGGGAGGGGATGGGCTAAATGGGTGATGGGTATTAAGGAAGACACTTGTTGGGATGAGCATTGGGTTTATATGTAAGTGATGAATCCCTAAATTCTATTCCTGAAATCATGATTACACTATATGTTAACTAACTTGGATTTAAATAAAATTAAAAAAAAATAATAACAATAAGGAGAAACATATTATAACTAACCTTTATTGACCACTTTTTAAATGCCAAGTGTTGTGCTAAGGACATTCTGTAGAATATTCCTCTTACACCTCCAAACCAATGCCTGAGTTTTGAAACTATTCAAAAATTTTGATCCACATCTAGATATTCATTCCAAGAGCTCTATCAGAGATGGAGATGACATATTCATAAGATTATGATCAACTGATACATGAATTCAGCAAAGTCACAAGATACAAAATCAATGTCCAGAAATTGGTTGCATTTTTATACACCAATAATGAAGCAACATAAAGAGAAATCAAGAAATTGATCCCATTTATAATTGTACCAAGAGCCATAAAATACCTAGGAGTAAACCTAACCAAAGATGTAAAAGTTCTGCATGCTGAAAACTATTGAAAACATATGAAGGAAATCGAACACACAAAGAAATGGAAAAACATTCCATGCTCATGGGTTGGAAGAATAAGTACTGTTAAAATGTCAATATTACCCAAAGCGATCTACACATTCAATGCAATCCCAATCAAAATTGCACCAGCATTCTTCTCAAAGCTAGAACAAACAATCCTAAAATTTGTATGGAACCACAAAAGACCCTGAATAGCCAAAGTATTGTCGAAAAAGAAAACCAAAGTGGGAGGAATCACAATCCCAGACTCTAGCCTCTACTACAAAGCTATAATCATCAAGACAGCATGGTATTGGCACAAAAACAGACACACAGAACAATGGAATAGAATAGAGAACCCAGAACTGGACCGACAAATGTATGGCCAACTAATCTTTGACAAAGCCAGAAAGAGTATCCAATGGAATACAAAAAGATAGTCTCTTTAGCAAATGGTGCTGGGAGAACCAGACAGCAACATGCAGAAGAATGAAACTAGACCACTTTCTTGCACCATACAGAACAACAAATTCAAAATGGATGAAAGACCTAAACATGAGACAGGAAAGCATTAAAACCTGAGAGGAAAAAATAGGGCACAACCTCTTTGACCTCAGCCACAGCAGTTTCTTGCTTGACATGTTTCCCAAGGGAAGGGAATTAAAAGCAGAAAATGAACTATTGGGACCTCATCAAGATAAAAAGCTTTTGGACTGCAAAGGAAACAACCAACAAAACTAAAAAGCAACTGACAGAATGGGAGAAGATATTTGCAAATGACATATTGGATAAAGGGTTAGTATCCAAAATCTATAAAGCACTTGCCAAACTCAACACCCAAAAAACAATAATCCAGTTAAGAAATGGGCAGAAGACATGAATCGACACTTTTCAAAAGAAGACATCCAGATGGCCAATAGACACATGAAAAGATGCTCAACATCACTCATCATCAGGGAAATACAAATCACAGCCACACTGAGGTACCACCTCATACCATTCAGAGTGGCTGAAATTAACAACTCAGGCAACAACAGATGTTGGCGAGGATGTGGAGAAACAGGAACCCTCTTGCACTGTTGGTGGGAATGCAAACTGGTGCTGCTGTTCTGAAAAACAGTGTGGAGGTTCCTCAAAAAATTAAAAATAGAACTACCCTATGACCCAGCAATAGCACTACTAGGAATTTTTCCAAAGGATACAGTAGTGCTGATTCATACGGGCACATATACCCCAATGTCTATAGCACCACTCTCAACAATAGCCAAATTATGGAAAGAGCCTAAATGTCCATCAATTGATGAATGGATAAAGAACGTGTGGATTATATATACAATGGAATACTACTTGGCAATGAGAAAGAATGAAATCCTGCCATTTGCAGCAACGTGGAAGGAACTGGAGGGTATTATGCTAAGTGAAATAAGTCAGTCAGAGAAAGACAGACATCATATGTTTTTACTCATATGTGGAACTTGAGAAACTTAACAGAAGATCATAGGAGAAAGGAAGGGGAAAAATAGTTGCAAACAGAGAGGGAGGGAGGCAAACCATAAGATACTCTTAAATACAGTGAACAAACTGAGGGTGGATGGAGGACGGGGGGAGAGGGGAAAATGGGTGATGGGCATTGAGGAGGGCACTTGTGGGATGAGCACTGGGTGTTATATGTAAGCAATGAATCACTGAATCTACCTCCCAATCTAAGAGCACACTATATACACTGTATGTTAGCTGACTTGACAATAAACTATATTTTAAAAAGATTATAATCAGAGGAACATTATTTACACAAATAAAGAGAACAGTTAAATTAAGAATCATTAATATGATGGCTTATAACTCATTAATTAAAGCATGAATTAATATAATTATTACTTTTATTTTAAAAGTAGGAACTCTAAAAATTGGCAAGTTTATGCCTGTTTAAAGAATAAAAAAAACGGTAGATGCAAGATTTCAATCCTAGTATTATGACTTCAGAAGACCAATTCCCAATTGCTATACTTTTTTCCCTATATTAGATCATATCACAGTTTATATAAGAAAATGAATCATGCTATCGTATCTTGTGTATTGAAAAACTTTAGCCTGCAAAAAAACATATCCTACATTATACATGATTTACGTGGCTATACACCGTTAGAGGGGACATGTGCTCATCTCTGGGCATGCACCCAGAGGAGCAAGCTATGGGTTTCTCACTCATCCTTAGCCAGACAGTGGATCCCTTGGTCCAGCTGTCACCACATTGTCTGTTTCAGTATCAGTGAGCTTTATCTAGGTTCCAGATGACTGAGACAACAGGTCATAAGAGGGCATCTTTTATGTGAAGGAGGCCTTTGTGAAACCCGAGAAGGCTTGCTGGTTTGTGTTGAACAAGGCAGAGCTCTAGCTGCACTATCTTATATATATTCCTTTACCACAAAATTGCTTTATAATTTTAAATAAATGCTTATAGACTTTTCCTTTGTCAAAAATAGAAGAGAAAAAGTGATGAAACTAAAAAAAATCTACATTAATGAAGCGCTATAGCTGAGATCTGAGGCACACACAAAGGTAAAAAATTCTAAGTTATGGTTCCCATAGCAACAGCAACACAGTTGGATTTCACTTTTATGTTAAGTAAGTTTAACTCGAGTGGAGATGCAAAACACTCCCTCTGAACCAAAAAGAGAATTATGGAGAATATAGAGACTATGATCCAGACTCTTCTGGCTTTCAAAGGTATCAAATATTAACCCTAATATATATTAATAGTTTCACATCAAAACTCTATGTTCATTTGCATTGACTTAAAACTATTTTTATTCAATTTATAAAATATGATTATTTAAAATGGGAAAAACTCCCATCCAAATGTGTTAAGTCAAAGGATGCCATCTTATAATTTGGAAATATAAGTGCATAGTTTGTTTTTAATTACAATAGAATACTTGCTGAAAGTTTAATTTATGAAAATACAATCTGATTACATTCACTGTCAAGTGTTTTAAACTTGACATTTCCAATTACTGTAGATATTATCTGAAACTAGGAAAACAAACTAACGGTACTTCAAAGAGAGGGCATACATATAAATTTTCAAGACATTTGTAGTTTGCATCTGTATTTCAATGTTTTTAAAGAAGCAGGAAGGGTACTTACTCCTGTTATGTAACGAGGTCTATATTGAATAGTCCCAAATAAACCAAGAATGACGATAATAATATGTACAAAATTTGCCAGGATAGGTGCCCACTGATATCCAAGGAAGTCAAATATTTGCCTCTCCAGCACACAAACCTAGAATAGTAAAACAGGGTACAGAGGTAAGCACAGTGGTGAGAGAGAAGAGACGGCAAAAGGATCATATTGCATTATAATTAGCAATTATAACTGTGTTACCATATCTGGCATTTATCTTTAACAGTAAGACTGACATTTTCAGGTATATTTCAAAGAAACACTATGGAGGCTATAGATCCATAGGCAGCTACAATCCTTTTCAGAATGATTTTGTGGAGGCATCAAGCCATATTCACAGGATATCATCTGTGCAGTCACAGGATAAATTATATTGTCATATGCACTAACACTTGAATTCATCAACCAGCAAGTTTGCAAAGTCCACACAAAGGGTATGTTGTTAGGATCTGCTCAAATGTCATTATATAAATTGAAAAATAAAACAAATGGGAGTTATGTGGAGGAAAAATAACTCATCAGCAAGTCAACCAACTTGGATTATGGACTTAGATTTGCCTCTAACTGTGGTTGCGAGACTAGCTAAGTCTAGAAAGGACTAGGTAAGTCTTTCACTTCTCTGGGGGTACTGATCCTTCATTTGTAAAATTGAGGATTTTGACTTCTAGCCCAAATAATACTGGATTATAAATCAAAAATGACTTTTTTTGTTATACTCAGTTATGTATATAACCAGACAAAAGGGTGCAAAAAGGACATTAAAACAATGAGAAGCAAAAATAAAAAAAAAAGTGTCACTGTTATAAAAGCAAGGAACGTAGGTCATTTAAAATTATCCTACATTTATCTATGTTTACAACTTGACAATTAAGACACAGGTACAAATCTAAGGATTGAGAGAAGAAAAACAAAACAAACCAACCAACCTAATCAACCAAACGAACAACTAAACAATGACACAAAAGATGTGATAGTCCAGAAGTACCATTTTATATTGACAAGTAAAACCTGATAGCTATCAAGTTTCTCATCAGATCAAATAAACTCACTTTTATTCTTCCTGCCTGCCCTCAGGTGGAATGATAATAAACGGTTGCGAGTAAAACATTGTGAAAAGACCTGATATTCCACACAAAGATTCAACAGTGTCTTTGGTTGTTTTTCAATCTAGGCTTTAAAGAAAAAGGATATTTTAAAACCCCTACATTACTAACATTACTATGCTTTGATGATATTTCTTGTCAGAAGGACATACTGACTCTCAAAACAGCCAGTGTGCTTTTAAATTAAATACCTGTAGCTCAGTTTGAAGATTTCTTGAATGATCAATGTTCCCACTGTACTTCTTTAGCTGAACAACACATATTCCCATCAGGCATTGAAAAAGAAAATAAATTCATGACAACTGTTTGCATAACACTTCTGTTTCCTAAGGCAACCAAGGGCTGTAACAGTAATCCAGCCTTGTCAAATCTTCATTTTCACTTATCTTGGCAATGATTAAAAAAAGAGAGAATCTAGGTCTGTTCTACCTTGCATATTCTAAATCCACAATATCCACCAGAGTTGCAAAAGTGGAACGTAAATAATATTGCACATAACTGCAGGTTCATAAACCTTGAACTGCCTTCTAATGAAACATTCCTTCAACTGTTATCATGCAGTCAACACTTCACATAAAGGAGACCCATTTGTAATGTTAGGCAGTATAATGTATCCCTTGTTTTTGAATCTATTAATGGTACCAAAAAAATAAGTGGCGGTTCTCGGAGCAACTGCTAATCATTTGTATAAAAGCTCTCTCCAACTTAGAACTCTCTAAACTCATCCTATGAATAAACGGTAAGTAGGAATGTAAACAGCAGCAAGAGGAATCTAAACTCTATAAATTTTGAGCATCATAACTGTGGGGACACAGCAGGGAAAAAGTATAGAGGATGAAACGCATTAGTCAAACAGTGGGAAATCTCTCGATAAATGCACCAATTATGGAAGAAAATAGCAGTACCATCGTTAATTATAAAAAATATATAGATGATAATATAGTTGCTAATTCTGCATGGCTAAAATTAATTTATGTCAACATTTATTAGTCTTTTTTTAATGACAGAACTAATAGTTTCATCAAATATTACTTACAAGGTTATGCAGACTGAGTAAGTTAATGTGCAATTGCTCAATTATAATATTCCTGCTTTTACCCTGTTTCTGATTGACCCTATTAGCCATCATAAGTAGCTTTATCATAGGTCCTGTTATTTAGAGCTGGGACTAAAGAAGGGAAGATTTTTTGAAAAATTCAGAGAATATAAAGGGAATAACAATTTATAGAAGTAGTTAGTCTTTTCTAAGAATTCCTTCAAAAAGGAATTATATTAACTGTGGAATCACTGAAAGGGTTATGGGGTTGTAGGGAAGAGAACAGATACTAGTTAAAACATTTCTTAGGTGATGGGCATCCTTGCTAATCCCCAGTCATGTATTATCTCAATGTGTCTGAGAGGTAAATATTGTCTTACTTTTCAGATTCAGAACTCTCAGATGTATGGTGGCTAAGTGATTCTCCTGATATCTTAGAATGGTAAATACTAAACAAATAAACAAACAAAAAAAGTAGGCTCTGTGCATGGCCAGTGGGCCATGTTCCCAATGTTGTAGATTTGTGACACACCTAGTCCAGAAACAAAAGCTTTCAAAGTTTATGTTGTAGACCTATGTTGGTCACAGGATATGTGCTGCTTTTTACCTTACTTATTTTGGAATAATACAGAGAATTTCTTTGATCATAGTTGTCAGTTCATATCATCATTAGTCAAGGCAAATTTGTTTTTTTTTTTTGTTTGTTTGTTTGTTTTTTGCCTCCTTCAACCCATGTTCTCAGAGTTATTTTGCTTCCTCCCATTGGACACTCTGTAATATATTTGCTTTATGTGCTTTCTATTACCTGGCATACAAATACAGGTATACGGCCTTGAAAAACATAAACAAATCTTCCTCAACTTATAATGGCATTACTTCCTGATAAACCCATCACAGGTCAAAAATATCATAAGTCAAAATGCATTTAATACACTTCACCTACCAAACATCCTGTCTTAGTTTATCTTTTTTAAAAATGTTTAAATGTTTTTGTTTCTTTTTGAGACAGAGAGAGACAGAGCATGAGCAGGGGAGGGGCGGAGAGAGAGGGAGACACAGAATCTGAAGCAGGCTCCAGGCTCTGAGCTGTCAGCACAGAGCCTGACACGGGGCTCGAACTCATGGACTGTGAGATCATGACCTGAGCCAAAGTCAGACGCTTAACCAACTGAGCCACCCAGGCACCCCTTATCTTATCCTATCTTGAATGTGCTCAGAACACTTACATTAGCAAACCATAGGACAACATCATCCAACGCAAGGCCTATTTTATAATAAGGTGTTGAATATGTCATATGATTTATTGATATTGTCCTGAAAGTGAAAAACAGAATGGTTGTATGGGTACAGAATGGTTATAAGTGTACTGGTTGTTTACTCTTGTGATCTGTAGCTACCTGGGAGCTGTGGCTCCTTGCCTTTGTCTAGCATCACTAGAGACAATCGTACTCCATATCACTAGTCCGGGAAAAGATCCAAATTCACAATTTGAAGTACAGTTTCTACTGCAGATGTATTGCTTTCACACCATTGTAAAGTCAAAGAATCGTAAACCAAACAATCCTAAATTCGGAACTGTCTCTACCGCTGTTGTTTCTGTGTGCCGTTTTCATATAAAAAGTGTTACGGAATAAGTCCCTCTCATGCTTGTTAGTTTTGCTGTATGTAAATTTTGTTCTTTGTGTTTTGTTTCTACATAGTAGCCTGTTATTAATGCATAACTTGTTGCTTTCCATAAAGAATTCTGTGCCTTTACATTACTATTATTATGATGTTTCTATTTGTTAAGATAAACACAAGCTACTCTTTATCAATTATTATTTCTGCATCTATTGAGATAATCACTTTATTCTTTTCTTTGATATCATGAATGCGATTGTGTATATTGATGGTTTTTGCCACGTTAAACTTTCCTTTTCTTCCTGGGAAAATCCCTACTTGAAATTTAATATTTTTTTTACCAGAGTTTCAGTTTGGATTAAAGAAAATTTTATTTGTAAGTTTTATATAGATAAGCTGACCCATAACTTATTTTTTCTCTCTTTCTCTAACTCTGTTATAGAGGTTGTAACAGCCCTAAAATATAAGGTACAACACTCATTTAAACACTTAACAAATTTTGAAGAAACCATCAGTCCTATTCTCTTTCCCCAGAAGCAACCGCGTCAATTTGAGGAAACTCTATTAAGTACACAGCTTTTCAGGAAAATATTGTATGTATAAGCCAACACATAGGCATTTGTCTGTCATATATATGTCTTGAATTTTTCCCACATAATTTTATTTACACAAATGGGATTGCAATGGTATGGTTTTTCCCCTTGCACTTTGTGATGTTTGTGGATGTCTCTCCATATTAGTGCACCCTACACATACATTATATCCTTATTATTAAGTGCTCCATTTAAAAAACTATTTATTTTTGGGACAGTGCAAGCAGAGAAGGGGTAGACAGAGGAGGACAGAGGATCTGAAGAGGACTCTGCACTGGCAGGGTGACAGCAGCAAGCCTGTGTGGGCCTCGAACCACCCAAATTGTGAGATCATGACCTGAGCCAAAGTTGGACACTCAACTGACAGAGCCACCCAGGTGCCCCTTAAGTGTTCCATTTTAACAGATAATCATTTGGTTTCCAAGTCTTGGCTATAACACACCTGAGTGCATTAAACAACCTTGTATATGTGTGTTGGTACATCTATAGGCTAGATCCTTAGATGTGAAAATGCTGGGTCAAATTCTGATCGCAAAATCCCAAATATTATAAAAATGTTATTCATTCTCTTTGATATAAACGTATATACTGTTAAAATATGAAAACTTCTCTACTCTTTTGCATTATAATAAACATGAATCTTAGTAGTCACTGTTTATCTAGTTGAACACGCTTAAACTGAAAAAGTTTTCAAAAACTTATAAGTATATTAAGTAGAATTCATCTTACTAACAATGACAACAAATATTCATAAAAAGCACCTGTGAGATCTCTTTAGGATAAATGTATTGACTTTTCAAACTGGACGAGACTCACTCTACACTCCTCAATTTATATCTGAGAAGACTGGACCCAATTAAGTAAATAATTTGTTAAATTAATTTGACCCCTTAATGGGAGTATTCAGTCTACAGCAAGTTTGCTTCAAATGTTTGCATGGCAAATTGAGAATCATTCATATTTCCTAGGTAGCTATTGCCATTTAGCTGTATTAACAAGGCAATTACATGTACATGAACACTTTAAGATATTCTTCTAAAAGCCATAATGGGATGTTTATAGCTAGCTCTTTTCAACTGGTGGGACTCAAAATTGGGTTCCTTGAGACACTGCATTTTGTGAATAACTAAGATTTCTTAATAAATTTTCCTCCCCAATATTTCTGTAACTTTATGCCCTTAAAATGTAATCTGTAAGTTATTACAATCAATATGAAATAAAACTAATACACAGAATTTGAGAAGAAAAATATATTTTTTTATTCTATTATAGTAGAACACAGGTTCCTCGATTTAAAAAGAAATTTGAGTGTGTTATTAAACGCTAGTAACCAAATTGTTTCTAGTGTCTAAATTATATATTGAAATTGAAATTATCTATGGACATGCCTGTTCTCCTCCCTGCACCCTCACCATTTCACTGTCTTTACTCTCCTTTAGGAATCCTGCTTTTAGACTGTCTCCACTCTCAGGTATCTGAGGAGAGATAAGACAGACCCAGACTGAGATGCTAGGCAAGTGGAGCACTCCTATGCAAAGTCCCTCCCCGTTATCCATGTGAACTTCAGGGAAATGACAAAGCTCATCATGAAATTGTAGAATTTCATGAATCAATAAAGAAAAGATTTGCCTTTTCACTGGTTTCAGGAGAAGATAACTAACAAAATTAGCTTTATTAGAGCATAGAAAGTAGGAAATACGAGGGGAAATCATGATGAAAACTGAAATGGGCACAACAGTCCCCACAATGGGTCCAAAGTTCTTATTTTATCTGTGGGGACTATGAAAGTTTATATAAACTTCTAGACAGACAGAACCTCGTATGGCCATCTGTTTGTCAGAATTTTGTCAATAGAAATAGCTGTGACTTTCTCCTACATTCCAGTCAAGTATGGTCAATTGTGTCTTCCCAGTTGTAACTACTCTTTTGTTTCTTGCCCAATAGAGAACATAAAACAACATTGAAGGAGGTAAGAAAACAGTTCTGGTACTGTCTCCTTGACCCATATAGGACTCTACTTCTATATCACTACTCTGAGATCTTGCCTCGGATTCATGATTCTCTTGCCTGACTCCCCACTGCATTTTCTATTTCTTGCTTGTCTGCCCATTTTGGTAAAGCTGCCTTATGTCTGTATGTATTTAGTTGTTTGTCGCCACACTACATCTCATCCATATTCTGGTTACTTACCCTCCCCTGCAGTCTCCTATGTGAATTGTAATCTCGAGCACAATCTGGACTGCCTGCTCCAGAATAAAAAAGCATGCCCCATGTTGGTTTCTCTTCTTTTTAAGCCAAACCCCAGGAAATATGTAAAGACTTTAGAGGTTTTCTGGGTCTTTACAACACTGTTGAGATGCTGAGGTCTTTTCGACATTGTCTAAAATACCACAGTATTACAAAGCAAAATTCTATATGGATATGATTGATGATGTTCCCTGCTTAAGATTCTCTGTGTTGTTCATAGTGGACAAGTGAGAACATATATGCCAGCTTTTAGACATTATCGGCAGGAGATATTGTAGAGACAAATATCTTTTATCTCACCAAGAGTCCCGATTCAAATATGAACTTAAGAGAATAAACTTGAAGTAGGGTCTACAATAATTATACATGTAAGATATGGACGCAGCCATGCACAGAGTTTTACTTGAAAAATTTTAACAACTCTTGACTAACTGCAGTTTTCAAGTGTGTCCGTGTGTGTGTGTGGGGGGGGGAGGTGTTTGTTTACTAAATAAAATTGTGAAGTGTTTGATAAGATGTTGGGTCACAAATAACAACTTACCCTATTTTAGTTAAACCAAGGATTTTCTGTCTCCTCCCACATAATTGTTTTTCTTTAAATACAAAACAAAGGAATAAGCCTGAAAGACAAATAATGAAAACATCACCAAAAGGCGATCTGTCCCCAGTGGCTTCAATTATAATAGAAGTTAACATGGGGAAGGGCGCCTGGGTGGCTCAGTCAGTTAAGCATCTGACTCTTGATCTCAGCTCAGGTCATGATCTCACGGTCTGTGGGTTTGAGCCCCACATCGGGTTCTGTGCTGATGGCATGGAGCCTGCTTGGAATTCTTTCTCCCTCTCTCTGCCCTACCCCACTCATGAGCTCTCTCTCTCAAAATAAATAAATAAACTTAAAAAAAGAAAGAAGTTAACATGGGGTGCCTGGGTGGCTCAGTCGGTTGGGTGTCTGACTTCGGCTCAGGTCATGATCTCACAGTTCATGGGTTTGGGCCCTGCGTGTCAGGCTCTGTGCTATCAGCTCAGAGCCTGGAGCCTGCTTTAGATTCTGTGTGTTCCTCACTCTGTGCCCCTCCCCTGCTAATGCTCTATCTCTCTCTGTCTCTCAAAAATAAATAAACGTTAAAAAAAATTTTTTTAACAGAAGTTAACATATCATAGTGGTTCAGGACCGAAGGTTTGAATCAGAAAAATCTTGTTTAAATTCTAACTCACTATATGACCACAGGAGGTCAACTGACCTCTATGAATCTCAGTGTCTTCATTTATAAAATGGGAATATTGTAGTACAGAGCTTTTTTTTTGTCATACAGAACTTTTAAGATTGGCATGAAGATCAAAATAATAATACATATAATTACTACAATGCTTAAATTACAACCTAACATGTTTGCTAATTAATTCATATTTGAACAACACATAAGAAGTTCAGACACTGGTATTTTAGTAAAAATATTCTAGATTAATAGACTTGCCAGGATATTTTAGTTAGAGACGATTAACTGTTTCATATTTTACCAGTCACAACTGCAAATAATAATATCCTGGGGAGGGGTCTTCCTTAATGAATGTTTTCCTGCCTCATTCAACATTCCATGTATCTCATCGATTTTAGTACGATGTAAAAGAATAGGCTTCAAATATCACAATTTCTTTCATGTTTTTCTTTCTCTCTCCCCACCTTATTTAAAAAACTCTGTTTCCATATAGTTAATCACAGTAAAGATTTTTAGGAAAGTAATGGGAAAGACTTGGCATGAACTCAAAGAAACGCAATAAAAACAAGTATTCCTGCTTATTACAGAAGTGCTTTTTCTTATAAGGTGCATTACTGAAACAGTCCATGGTATTTCTTACGATTTTTATTGAAATACAGTCAATCATATATTTTTGAGGTTAAATTTATAGAGTTATTTAACTGACCCACCTCAGAATAAAATAGTATATTTTAAAATTTTTCTCATCCCTTTGTGTAATAATGCCATTTATATATAACTCTGCATATGACAGCTAATATTCTAGTTGTTGTGATATCAGAACCATTTATTATTTCTCACAGCTGTTCATTCTGCATAGTCATTTATAACCATTTCATGAGTTAACATTCATTCTATCAAAAGACAAATTGATGACTAGCATAACATACTAGATTTTTAAAAATATATCATTCTAAAGAAGAAGCACAATAATTTGACACTAGAGCACAAAAATATTGCTTGACTGTTGTTGAACTGAACTTACCAAGTCATATAACTGCCTGATCTTTATGTTGATATGCCATATTGTGTGTGTGTGAAATCACTATTATTGGATGTTTAGTGGTAGGGATTTAACATTATTTAACTTAATATCTCCTTATCATAACACAAATCTTTGCCCTCTGAATAGTGAGTATGGATTCTGATATAATGATTTTTAAAACTTGAGTACTTATTATATCCAAGGCATTATGATAAGGACTTTGATATGCTATTTTAGTTAATGATTACTTTTAAATCATGCATTCTAACAGTGATTATCTATCATTACCTTTATTGTACAGATGAGGAAATTGATACCATGACCATGATTATAGGGCTAATCATTGTAACTTCAATGTCCATATTCTCAACCACAAACTATTTACAACATACTAGAATACTAGAAACTTATAATAGAATCTGATGCTGTTGCTTTCAAAAATTTTAGGGAATCATTTCTACTTTATTACCAAATACTTCCCTAATTTGATAAGTAAACATAAGAGGTTCTTTGGACAAGGTAAAAGATAAAAAGATACAGCAATACATGTCTTTTAAAATGTTTTAAATAACTTTTACATATAGCTCTATGGCTTGCAAACACACAATTATGATAACCCCATAAAATAATCATTATTACTACTATTACTCTATTTCTACAAATTGTGCAATTCACTCTAAAGACAAGTATACGGTTAGGACAGAACCTTTTTGAAAATAAAATAAGCTGAAAGTTTATACTACTGATGCAGTCAGTAGGCTAGTAATCCCACAAAGGTACAATAAAACGACATTTATGTAGACTTGTGTCACGAAATGATTTCATACCTAGATAGACAAATTCTCATTTATTAAGTTTACGGTCTCCCTGTATTTATATGAAATTACCTAAAAAGATCACAGCTCAGGTCCTCTTGATAGATGGGTCTTTGTTTTGATTTTTTTCACAGAGTCTATAATTTTACTCAATGGAAATCTAACTTCTCAGAAGAACTGAATCAACCAAATGATGGCTGTTCTAGGTAGTTTTCATGGCTCACACAAAGCCTTGACAGGTATGAATGAGAATGTTAATGCATCCATTTGACCTTGAAATTTCCAGTTACCTCCACAACAAAGTCTTAACTGATTCAAGCTCAAGCTAATAAACCAATGGGATAAATATTCATAACATAGGGAGAAACTGCTTAAAGTGCAGAAGACCATGGCCATGAACTTTTGAATCATGTATGCTACAGGCACTGATGACATATTATAAGTATTGGAACATGCAAAGCACTGTCCAAGGCACCACTGAGGTGTGGGGTAGGGAATCAGTGATGAGATGAATCAATTTTCACACTGGCTGGCAGAAATAGTCTTATACTATAAGACACCTAATATCTGAAATGGTTCTTAGGGCAGAAATTCTCAAAACTTCAAGAAGACCCAGGTGTAGCTGTTCAAATGACACCCCTGCTATGGATCTGTCTATCTGCTTCTGACCCATTTCCGGATCTCCTACTGCTCATGTAGCAGGTGTACAGAAAAAAACCCCACCATGTGGCTAATATTAACAATATGTAGAAAAACAGATGAGAGAAGGGTTGACTCTATTTTAATAAGAGACTTTAGGAATTGGGGAGAATAAGTTGCTAAGTTCATCATCAGCATCATCTGTTCAGCACAGATTTTTTTTTAATTCATCGAGAGCTCAGTAAAAGCCAAAATAACAAAAATAGCTTGAAATGTTCTTATTTTCATGTATCATACGGTATTTCTTTCTCATAGCAAATGACTTTCTCTAGAGAAAATTCTATTGCTATTTTTTAACAGCACAATCATATTAAACATATTAAAGTTGCCATCTGGAGAGTTTCAAATTTGTCAACTAGGTATATATATATATATATATATATATATATATATATATATATATATATTTTTTTTTTTTTTTTTTTCCTGTAAAGCTGATAAAGAGTCCAAAACACGTCTCATATATCATTATCAGAGAAGCAATGTGTAGGCAGTTTTCAGTTTGGGTCTTAATAAATACTTATTATCTTTGTATAGATTTATATTTTGTGAATTCAAAACAATGTACAATGCCACTCCAATACTCCTGCCCTCCCCCATTTGAGACAGTGAATTAATAATGTTGCTACTATCATCGGCATCCCCTGTTAAGTAGATGTTGTATATTTAACAGGACTGGAGGTGGAAGCACACGTACTATCTCAGGGAACAGAGGTGGACATCATAATGTCCTGCACTCTGGTGTCTCCCTGTCTCCTTTCCCTCCTATCTGCTCTTCTCTTCAAATGAACGCACCAGCAGAGGTTTCAGGGCACTATTTCTTTGACTACAGCAAGGCAGCCATATGGAAGCTGTCAATCAAACCTCTCAAACTCTAGGTTACGTCTCTTTCATAAAATTCAATTTCATAAGGATGGGAGATGGAATGACAGCCTCACTTACTCTGACTGCTAAAGGCCAATCAAGAGTTGAAATGAAAGCAGAAATGTTATCAAGATCACTACCGTGTACTGGCAGTCACTGTAGCAGTGAGTTATATCAGAAATTGCAACTAGGAATACAAGAGAATACCATTTCAGATGGCTACAGGAGCATTTTAGAATTTGTCACGACGTATGCTATTTTTGGCATGGTAAATACCATGTCTTCTGTGCCCTTTAAAGTAACCATATTATTGGATTCAACACAGATATGGAGATGCTATTCTGAAAAGAGGCAGTCATAATATTTGTTTTTCTGTTGACAGAATGTCTGTGGCTGTCCATGGGTGAATGTAATTAGAGATGATATTCTCTATCAGCTTTAGGAGTTCTACCATAGACTCCATTAATGTAGCATAGATAACTGGTACAGGCTCAAAATGATAAATTCTGTCAAGCTATGAAATGTATTTCATACCTGAAACTTTAAAATTCAAAGCATTACAAGCACTCCTAAATCTTACACACGGTTTCCCCGTCCACATGTGCATGCTTTATATACTATTATTAGTATTCATAGCACTATTCCAAGCATTTACAGATATGAGCTTACTTAATAAGGTAGACAATACTATTATCTCCATTTTATTTTAAGTTTATTTATTTATTTTTGAGAGAGATTGCAAGTAGGGGAGGGGCAGAGAACAAGAGGGAGAGAAAGAATCCCGAACAGGCTCTACAGTGTCAGTGCAAGAACCATGAGATCATGACCTGAGACGAAGTCAGGTGCTTAACAGACTGAGCCAGCCAAGCACCCCCTATTATCTCCATTTTAAAGATGAGAAAATCCAGGCAGAATGATTAGTTTCCCAAGGTCATATAGCTGTTAATTGGTGAAGATGACTTGTGTAGTATCCAAACTTTGAACTACAATCATGTTATATTTCAAATGATATTATAAATATATATGCATATATAATAATGCATAAATTGAATATATGTGTATGCATGTTAGTTGTTATAGATTCAAGAATTTTTTCTTTTTAGTTTCATGAAGTCATCATTCCGTTCCTTTTCAGTGGGTTCATTATTAAGTTAATGAACCCACACAAAACATTGCCTAAATTTTTATTTTAAATAATAGAGCTTTTTCCACCTTTTGTAGCCCTGAGCATGGTACCACATCATTGCAGTGCTTTTAGGCTCCTATCTCCCAGTGACACGCGGTTTCATTGGCAATGGAGAATAAATTAGACAATATCTCTTAAATGATGCTTCTCTCTGGAGAGGTATTTAAAGATGCTAACTATATTTAAGGGGTCCAATTTACTAATGAGCTGTCCAAAGCACCAAACTACGATATTCCACCACTCAAGTTATAAGCTTATCTAGAGCTGGCTGTAACACTAACTCAAACCTGGTTATATGAGTTGTATTCATAACATGCATCACTATACGATTTAATTATTACATATTCGATTAACTTACGAGTCCAAAAATATAGCTTTAAAAAATCTAAGTGTAACATATTATGAATGCCACATAAAAGCATAAAGGTGAGTTCCTAAAGGATAGTTGGAAACAATTATATAAATACAAATGGAATCTTTTTCCAAATTATTTTACAAGTCTTTAAGTTCTTATTCCACTGTAAAGAAACCAATGACAAAAATTCAGAATTAATAAATTATGGATTTTTTTATGCAAAAAATACATGTCAAACTACAGTCAGTGATTCCACACACAAAGAAGAGTTATAACCATAAGTTATGACTTTGATTTTAAAAAATATTAAATTAAATTATGTAGAATATGTTTTGCTTCACATATTAAGTTCACAAAATAAAAATTACAACCGAATCTCAAAATGTTTTTTCCTGCTTTGCCTTTTTGATCTCAGTGTTTGTCATTGCTGTTGATTATTACGTTTGTTTTCTTTAATTCCCTCCAATTGGCTTTATTTGCTTCACTGACAATCACATTTCATATTTCACTTTGAAGGAAGCAATGTCAGTCTCAGACCCCAGTCACTGGACTCCAGCTGAGCTCTGCCAAGTCCACCACTGGTCACATAGCTTTTACAGGCATGACGTCACCATGGTGTTGCATTTTCCTGCCACTTTCCCATTCCCTGTTGTTCTAAGGGAGTTGATCACCTTGCTGGTCTGGCGAAGTCTAAACACTCATATGTAATTATAGTCCTGCAAATGCATACAGAATCAAGCCACATCATGGTGGGAATTAGAAATGAGCCTAGTCAGTAAAACAGAATCTACTAATTACTTGCACTGATGGTTTTTCGGGAAGAAAATAATCATGACTCTTTTGATAAAAGGCAAATAAAATTGCCTGAACACCCTTCTACTATCTTATTTCAAAATAAGTTGACAATTTTAGACTTTTTCAATGTATCCATTCTGAAAGTTCTAAGTCTGAATTGTACTTTAAAATTGGATGCATTTTACAATAATGACATTTGGTAGAAAGGCCTGCATTAAATTCATTTTAACTAACTTGCCATACAACAATACTAGAAATAAACTATAAGAAAATAATATATTTCTGTTCTAATATGTAAAACTATAATAATTTTAAAACTACAAAATATTCCAAGGGTCGTTTCTATTTTTGGAAATATTCACAGATCAGAATTTTTTCTTGATAATTCACAAACATGAACCAAAAACACAGACATGATTTAAAGTTTGTAGGATATATTTCTATTAATTTTATCATATTTGAGTGAGGTTATTTAAAAAGAACAAAATACCATATGATTTCACTTACATATGGAATCTAAAAAAACAAACAAATGAACAAAAAGCAGAAACAGACAAATAAACACAGGGAACAAACTGATGGTTCCCAGAGGGGTGGAGGGTGGGTGTTGGGCAAAACCAAGGAGAAGGAGGAGAAGGAGAAGGAGAAGGAGGAGAAGGAGAAGGAGAAAATTGAAAACTATAATTTAAGCTGGACCTATTCAAGAATTTACCAAATGGTAACTCTATGAGGTGAAATGGCAGCTTGTGAGGGAACTGATTGATCATTTAATTAGCTTGACTGTTTTCCCTGGCTTTCCAGGGAAAGCCAGGGAAAAATTAAAAAGAAAAAATAAAAAAGAATCCAAAAAAGTACAAAAACAGTAAGGCATTCCAACCTACTGTTTCAGTATTCATTCTCATTGGGGGTTCAATTTGTTCAAAAGTTCCTGAGAAATGTCAGTTTTCATATTCCACAATACAATTGAGATTAAGTGATACTGGGGGGTTTTATATCTATTTTATAGAGTAATTTCATCAGAAGTTAATGGCTGGTTGGAATAACTATAGATTTTTTCTATATTAGTCTTGATTTTAATTAGATAAGTAACTTAAGATTGCCATCACAAATCAAACAAGGATTTGGAAATGTAGAAGGGAAAAAAAAGTTAACAATCTTTAATCAACATAAAATTTTTCATGCATATTTTCCAACTGTGGTTTATGGCTGGACACATGGTCCAGATAATGTTTTAGAGTTTATTTGAATAAGAGATCTCCCAGACTGGGCCTGGGCCAGTCTGGGCCTCCCAGACAGAGGAAAAAGTAATGGTGAATACAGAAGTAACTGCTGAGGTGAGGCATTTGCATACTAGAAGCTCTGTAATTTATGACCTGAAAGGATAGTTTAGGCAAGGTGTTATCAAATTAAAGTTGAATTGTAATTTTAATATACATTTCCAATGTTGAACAACTTCTCATTCCACTTCCCCTGCTATACATGTAAGTTGATATTCTGAAAATTAAAAGAAACTTTTACTCTGTGAAGCTGTGATGTCTCAAACTACTATGAGATGAGGAAATACAATACATTAAACTCACAACTTCAAAGACTAGGAGACATATTAAGCGGTAGTTAGGTCTTATCCATGGGGTGATCCATTTCTTTCACCCTTTACAAAGAAGACAGATTTTTATCAGCTTCTTCCTAACATTCCTGAAAATGCATCTGATAGTGCAGCAAAGTGCCATTTCCCATTGCATGAACATCACAAATGATAAACTTCATCCACCATGAACCACTTGATAAAGCATAGATGCTTATCAAATCTGAATATTGTTATTGACCAAGTAATAGTGTGCACATTGGAGGAGGGGTATGTCAAAGTGCTACAGGTCATAAAGAACCATGGGCAACATACAACATTTGTTAAGCTGCCAGATGGTGGTGTCACCTGTTATTATAAACAAATGAAAAAAACAAACAGACACTGCAGGATAGATGATATGATTTATAAACCAGTTATAATGTTGACCTTATCTGGGCTACTGGTTGGACAGAAAGCTAGGAATTAACCACATGATGCCCTTTATCTTCTTCTTGACAAGACATGCGACTTTGCAAAATGTACGAACATGACCATACTGTGAAACTAAAAGTCTACAGAGTACCTTTTTAATCGACATGTGGAATACAAGCAGATGAGTGTTGTCTCTGCAGAGCAAGGCCAATGAATAAGTGCTGTCATTTATAGTCTTTTTTCCAGCTTTAGAGTGCAAAGTGTTAGTTTCTATACATCCCATTGATTGTTTCAGTTCCCTCCTAAACTTCTGAACTCATAGCAAAACAAAACAGAATGGGAGCTTTATAATTCATTATTTTAATAACTCTAGCAAATTCAAACTCCATTAATAGATATTAATTGCAAATCCTTTTGCACTCATTAGTTTATGACCTGCTCTATGTGTATTTAATATGCAAATATATGAAATGCAGTGATTAGCCATCTTAGTTACTCAAATCCTAGAAGCCTTAGTATTCATATCTATAAAATGAGTATAAACACTGCATCTCCCTCTGGGGTTTGTATGATATTTGAATAGAATATTAATTATAATAAGCAACATTTATTAAGTGGTTATTATGTATCAGGTACTTTATATGCATTAATGCAATACTTATAACTCCCCTGTGTGTAGGTTTCCTTATTATGCCCATTTTACAGATGAGGAAAATGAATCACTGAGGAGTTAAGTAACTTGCACAAGGTCAGGCAGACTAGAAGTCAAATCCAGACAATCTGGATCCAGAGTCCACATTTCCAGCCACAACATTACACTGATATCTCTACCTAGTTTGTTATTAACTTAACTGGTCTCCCAGTCTTTGGTCTTTTCTTTTTCTAATCCATCCTCCATAAGCCACCAAATTGACCTTTCTAAAATACAATCCTAACATATTATTTCTTTATAACTTAAAATCCATTTCACTAAATCCATGCATTAAAATTCATTTTCATATCTCATAATACCCTTTAGCCTCTGGATGAAGTTCTCATCCACTCACTCACTAAGACTGCAAATACAGCCCAAACTTTTACCTTAAATATTGGCAACACACTTTCTCTCATCCTCTACAGCGTTCTATATCTGGTATACATTTCCTGAAACAAATTTTCTACTCTGCCAGAAAACAACATCCACTTTTCAAGATCTTAATCAAATTTTCCCAAAGAATCCTATTACAGTTTCAAGAGATCTGAGTAGACCTCCTCTGAGCTGCCTATCCTCTTGTATTAAACTTATTGAAGTCACATCCCACTGTGTTGCAATTATGAGTTTTCAGGTCTCTTTGCCTCACTGGACTGTGAGCTCTTACAGAATGAGAATGGAGTTTGATGTAGCCTTAGGTGATAAGTGCCTGACATCTGGCAAGTATTTAGCCCTTGAAAGCATTTATTCAATATCTATTTGTTCTCCGTATTCAAATCATTTAAGTAGCACATCAGCAGTCAGTTCAACAGTTCAATCCAATCAACATTTATGGAACACTACCGTCTGTCAGATACTGTGGTGGGTGTGAACAGGTGTGAACTACCCATGGCCCTGCCCCTAAAATTGGGTGGCAGAGTGGCATACTCCCAGTTAATTTTGATACATTTCACTAACACAGTTATGTATGAAGTGTTAGGTGAGCACAGAAGAGGGGCACTTAACCCAGACTGAGGAGGGAAGAAGAGAACATGGATATTAAAGCTGTCTCTCCCCAAATTGCTATTGAAACTTCAATTACTGATTAAATGGAATGCTTTCTATTCAGCAGCTGAAGTCCCCCCACATCTTGATAATTATGACAGTCAGCAAGCTTGTTACTAAGGTAGTTCCATCATGGTCTTGAAAGATCCAAAGATCAAAACAGTCATAACTAGTCTGCTAGTTATGCTGCTGAAGTGTTCATTCCCTGATAATCCAAAATGGAAAAGTTCTGCAAACTTATGACTTAGCAAACTCATCAATTAATGCCATGAACAGTAAATGTCAACGTGCACAATTTTCTTTCACTATAAAACAGAAAGATAGAGAATGAAGAGGAGGAGGAGGAGAAAAGAAGAAGGAGGAGGAGAAATAAAACAAGACCACATTGGGCTACAGATTTATTTGGTTACTTCTCATATATTAAATATTTGTAAATTATATTTTTGGCTTGAGAGTTTTTGACAGAAACCTGAACAGCTACAGTACTTTAGCCAATCTTTTATATTTTCCATTTGTCAATGTTCTAGAAGACTACACACTGACATGTTCTATCATCATTTCTGAAACATGAATTTCTTCAGGTGCATCCTGTCTGTCTTATCTAAGTATTACTGTCTGTGCTAAGAATTACATCTCACACATAATACCCTCACCACAATTACTGAGTGTTGATTGGACATAATTATAAATATGAAAGTTAGAATTTCACTTTGCAAAATTCTCAGATGCAGTAAAATAAAAGGAGGATTTATGGAATTAGAGTTCAATGGGTCTTGACTACATTAACATTCTCTCTATAAAAGCTCATAAATTAAAGAACTTCTACAGGCCCTTGTTCCCTTGCAGTCTATTTTCAAGACAAAAGCTAGAGTGATCCTCTTAAAATATACTCAGATCATGTCAACCCTCTGCTCAAAATTCTCCAGCTGCTTTCCATCTCAGAATAAAAGCTAAGACCTGTAAACACCTTGAGTCCCTCCACTATCTGCCTCACCACCTGCTTTTCACCTCTTTGACCTCATCCCCTATACCTCTCCCTGAACTCATTCCACTAACGGTACACTGGGGTCCTTGCTGATTCTTGAACATGGCAGGCATTCTCCTACCTCATGGCTTTTGCATGTTCTGTCTTCTCTGCCTAGAAAACTCTTTTCCCAGATACTTGTGTGGCTCAATTCCTTATTTCCTTCAATTACTTAAGCAAAATTCATCTCCTCACTGAGATCTTTCTAGTCACTTTATCCAAATCTACAATCTCACCCCACCTCATGTTCTAAACTTCCCATCAGTTTTATTATTTCTTCTTGGCACCCACCACTTTTTAACATAATATGTATGTTAACATTTTACCCTATTTCCCATTTCCCTGAACTAGAATGTGAGCTCCATGAGGGCTGAGATTTTTCTCTTTGTTTTACTAACATATACTCAGTGTTTGAAACAGAGCTTGACATATTGCAGGTGCTCAATATATATGCTGAATTGACTGAATGAATCCCAATAATGATAATTAAATATTTTTAAAAGTAACACGTGTTACAAATTAGAAAGGGCACTTGCTCCTATAGTGATTTATAGATGCTGTTCTAACTCTAACTAGCTGTGTAATAATTACTAATCACTTGGTTCACTATCTTCAACAAAATCATTACCAAGGAGAATCAATAAAGAATATGCATCATTAATCTCACCTATCTTATATTTTGCTAGGAGGCAGCATCTTTTGGCATTAGAATGGACCCACAACACTTTATTTTTGTGTGTAACCTTAAGAAATCATGAAAAGGAAGAAGACAGAGGCATACAGAGAGAACACCCCATCTCAGATGTGGGTGGGCTTTAATCTGGGCTTGCAAAAACTTTTATGGAAGACGAAGAAAATGTAAATTATTCAATTATCTTAATCATATGATAAATACCATCAGGGGAACATTCTCTGCTCTCATAATGCCTTCGTACTTACCTAACTTACTCTAACTTGAAGCGAATGCGTGGAGGGGAGAAGTCCCCAAATGACTAAGGTTAAATTTTCCATCAGTAAAGAAGAATGAAAATTCAAAACAGAATCACGTTTTGATTTTTTCTTGTTTTTGTACAAAGTGAAGAATGTATCCCTTGACCACCTGAGATTCATATCTGCTACATGTATAGTATTATATTTCCTCTTTGAAGCAATTCTATATAGGAGGAATTATTATGTTCCCTAGTTTACAGTTGAGAAAATTGGTCCCTGATCTGACTGGCTCCAATGTTCTTAGTCTCTGCATCATACAATTTCAAGTCTTGACAATTTTATATACTACACAGTTTCAAGTTATTATTTTGTTTCCCATGGTTCCCTGAAAGTACATGGAACCTAAGAAAATAAACCCTTTTACAAAATCATAACTTTAATCATTGGATTATTGTTTACATTGATCTAATGCTCACATGAAAACAATGAAAGAATGAATGAATAAAGATCTCCTCCTTGATGTAAGTTTGGACCCTTCATTTCCTTTTGAAACGGAGCTTACTGAAATAGCTAAATAAGGCAAATATACAAATGTACAGAATTGTATAAGATCAGACTCTGTAGACATGTTGCCTGGATTTCAAACCCACCTTTGACCCATTTGATTCCTCTGTTTATACTTCATATTTTTAAATCTTTAAAAAGAATATCACAGTAGTACCTACTTCATATGATAGTCTGAGAATTAAATGAAATAACTTATGTCAAGCACATATAGAAGAGCCGGCACCTAAGTAATCTGAAGCACTTTCTAGGTTATAAAGCATACACTATGTCAAATGGTTATTTTCTCTCATATCTGGGAATTAAGAGTAGAACTTTCTAGGTCTTATGTAAATCACATTTTGTCATGTTTATTTCAAGTGGAATTCCATAATTGGTTCAGGAATATTAAAGCATTTTCATTTACACTAATACTTTCTAATTTAATAATAATGAAGACTCCAATTAAATATGGTATGCTCCAAGAGAAAATTTGCTGTACTGAAAATACTTGCTGAATAAATTAGTTCTAGGTGATGTGCAGGATGAATCCCATACAATGAGCCCATAAGAGCTGTAAGAAGTTTGAACAGCTTGCTTCCTGAAGCAAATCTTAAACCACAGACCTGGAACCTAACTCCATCAGTTAGGGGTTTCTGTCAATGAGTATTTTCAGAAAGGGCATGCAAGAGCAACCAAGGCTGGAGGGTAGAGATTTGCAGAAAGTGTTTCACCCTTTGGTTAGTTGACTATAGCCTAACGAAGGCGATAAAAAAACATTAGCTCAAAATTCTTTGGTCATGTGCTTTCATCCATCTTGACAATGGACTGGATTTTTTGGATGACCAACCTGATCAGGGATGCGGAAACTGATCCTGTGGAAAAGACATCCATTCAGTGACATTGCTTGAGAGGAAAGGTTGGAAATCTCAGGCACAAGATTTTATCTCTCACTTCTAAAAGAATTTGTTGCTTTTGTATGTTGCCATGCATTGTTGCTCATGCAACTTTTTATCAAGAATGATGCTAATTTAGACAGTGTTTCTCTCCAAAGGAAAGACATTATAGGAAACAGAATGTAAAGATGAATTCTATCCTCTTGACGTATATGCACATAAATTCTATTTGCTAATGTTTATCAATGCTTAAAATGTACCAGGAAATTTGGAACACCTTACCTCTACTTCACTCCTCAAAAATCCTCCAATAGAGGGTATTGTTGCACAGATATTTTAGGTAAACTGCACAAGATCAAACATTAGATGAAAGATTTGAAACCAAAATTTTCTGAATTTCAAGACTATATACTGTTAATAGTCATGCTAAGCTATCTGGGAAAAATATTTGTGGTATGAGACTGTTAGATTTATTATTGTGTGTTTTTTTTTTCTTTTTCTCTTTTTCTAGCAGTGGCATTGAAGTTACATAAAAGTATTAATGATTGTCAGTCTCCATCCTGGGTTACCTTTCTATGGGTTCTGGAATGGCAAAAGTGGGTGGTTATGTTTTAGATTGATCAGACTGCCTCACATACTTTAACAAGGGTATGAATTATTCATAGGCATGTAAGGGCTCTCTGCACTATCTCATTTTTCACAGAAATACGTGAGAGAAAAATCACCCTTCATCAGAAACCAATGCAGTTTTCTTAAGATAAATCTGTGACCTGTATCTGTGGGTGAAGACCTTTTGAATTTTTTCTGCAGTAACATTTCCCTGCCTTCAAAGTATTTTGCCCAAATGATGATCTCAGAGCCCAAGGATTAAAGTTTCCTTTTGCCAACAGACGGGCTGAGAACAGAGTAGCATGTCAACACTCCAAGGTAATTACCCTTGTAAAAGGTGATTTAATTAGATATCTAAAATGAGCTTTCTATTCTATATCTACAGTTTAATGGAGAGGAGCTTCCAAAAAAGGTGATGTTGCTCCTTTATGATTATTAGAGGTTTTGAAGAGAAACAGACTGGGCAGGGAAATGATGCCCAGAAGACACCAGCACCACACAATGTCTATGACTTGGATAAAGGGCAACAGCACAGGGACTTTGGGAATTTCTAAACCAAAATACAAGGAAGAATATACTTTAATGCAAGCATCCTATTACTGACTATGGCTAGGGTGATGGTTTCAATTATGGTTTGATCAAATAGAGCTTCATGTCGTTTGAGGATCAACAAGCAGCACAAAGAACTCTGAACAATCTGATCACATATTATGATGGGCTTTCTCTCATTTAGTACTCACAGGTGAGCCGCACTTTCTCTTATTTTTTTGTTTGTAACAAATATACAAAATGGAAGCTTTCTTTCTATTGCTCCATGACTGCATGAAAATGCAGCATCCTCTGCGAGATACAAGGATCACATGGTTATTCAACAGCTGTGCCTCATTCAAAATATCAGCGTGAATTAACATGCATATTATCTTTCCAGAATGAGAATGTATACAACCACTTTGTGTCCTCCCCCTCCAGGTTGACACTTCAAATAAATGTTTGGAATTAGGCCAGTGTTCCTTATTCTTTGCAAAAGATGGAAAATTCACAAATCCTGGTATATGAGCACATAAACATTTCACTATTTCCCAAATATACAAGTGTGAAATGGTCGTCATAAATACAAATGTTCATAGCTGTACACAAGATGGGTCCAACCACATTACAGCAGCACGCCTTCTTGCATTTTATCACAGCACTAAAATATGCAATTCCTTCCCTTGAAAAAGCACTGTTATAGGCATTATAAAGAAATGAGTCACAATGCGGTCTGAGCAATTATCACCCTGGAGGGAAACACAATGATGCAATTCAACAGGAATAGCTGTTTAGACAACCGGACTCCACTAGTTCACTATTTGAGCCAAGGGGCCCAATTCATCACCTGGCCTCAATTTTAGGAGAATTCCATTCAGTGAAGACTAAAACAGTCAAGGGACTTAATAAGAAAGCCTATTAAGCACAATAAAAAGCTGACTATAAATAGAGGTGACTATGTTAGAGTAATAATTAGATGTCCATGAAGAGATGAGGCATATGTTACGTTGTACTACTGTTTTGTAATGCTTTTTTTTTTGTTAAAGCATTTCACTATCTACTTTAATCTTTCTAATATCAATATTTAAGGTTAAGGACTGAGAAGTAGTGCTTAGCAGGAAACTGCATCGAATTTTAGTGTCCTTTTAATGATGAAGTAATGTCCTAAGCCTTCCAAGTCCTGCATGTAGGACTTCATATTCAAAATCATTATCTTGGGTTACGCCATAGCTATATTCATTACAGCCTCTCTTTTTTGGAAAACTCCCACTATTTTGGCTTTTACAATGAAACAGATAAAAACCTACCACAGAAGACAAAAGTTCAAATCAGTATATACAGCACTGCTACACTCTTCAGTGCCTTTAAAAAATGAGAAGAAAGCAATTCACCATATCCTAAAAGCAGTCTCTTTATAAAACAAACGACAATATTTGGCAGATGTTTGTCTCATAGGGATGGCCTTCAATATTAGCACTATATAACAAAACAGGAGTGTGAATTTTCTAGATTGGGAAAATTACTTCAACTGAAAGTAGAACACTTAATAATATAACAGCTGCCCATGAACAACAGATATTAAAGAAAAGATGATTAAAAAAAAGACTTTTAGCATCACTGAGCAAACATACACTAGAAGAAAACAGGTATGCTATGGCATTTGTTCAAATAGCATCCATAGTTCATCATACAAATTTTATAATAAATGCTATTGGGAAATAGGGAAATCCCACATCTGATTTTCAGAGTAAATAACAATAATAATTTGAAACACACACACACACACACACACACACACACACACACAGCACCATAAGGAGTAGAGTACTATCAGTTTAGGGAGGAGTTAAGCAGCCTCTAAATTTACGAACTACTCTGGATGTGCTGATATTAAATCTTTACTCTGAAAGAAATGCTCTAAAAATATAACTCTTTCCCCATCTTATTTTTTTGACTCCTTTATTTGGAGAGAAATAATGTTATCACTATTTGAGGAAGACATGTTTTTGTATGTAGAAAAAGAAATCTACAGATAATTACTAGAATTAGAATATGAAGTTAGTAAATCTGCAGTATGCAAAAGCAAATGGTATTTATATTCAGCAATATTTAAAAATAACATTTTGATAGAAGATATATTCTCAACAGCAAAAACTTTATCAAACGATTAGAAACAAATTTAATGTAAAAACATGTAAGACCTTGACACTGAAACTCATAAATAAGACAGAAAAAAATGACCAATCTAATACAGATAGACAATATTCATGAAATGCAAAACTCAATTTGTAAAAATGCCAATTGTTTTTAAATTGACTACAAATTCAAGGCAAAATCCATCAATATATCTGTCAAGGTTTCCCCTATCTTTGTTATCCTACAAGTTCTGAGAAATGCATCAATGCCAGAAGACAGACAACAGTTTCTACATAGTTGATGTTCTGTGTCAGGCATTGTTCTGTGTTCTCTACTAATATGAATTCATGTAATCCTCCTAACAACCTCATGAATTGGGTACCATTATTATCCGTATTTCAGGTATAAAGATTATTGAAGCACAGAGAAGCTAAATAACTTGCTGAAAGCCACAAAGGTAGAAATTGAACCCAGAGTCTCTGAGATTCTGTTAACCACTACACCACAGTGAGGAGAAGCAATCAAATATTCTTCCATCTTATTCTATCATAAATTCGTAATGCACCAGACATGATACATGTTTAATTTTGAATTACACATAGAAGTATATGCTATGTATATTAAATATATATACATGTTTTAAATAAAAATATGTATCGAGACTAAGAAAGAAAATATAGCCAATAATTCTGAAATCCCCTATGTGCCTGCCCTCCCCACATTTTATTATCTCATCTTTCAGGTAGCATTATCATGAAATTGGTGTTAATGAATCCACTGCCTTTCTTTAGTGATAGAAATATAGGTGGTACAACTGTAAGCAATATATTTTGGTTTAAGCTTATATTCTACATTATAAAAATGATTTATAGTTTAGATATTCTTCCATTATTTCTTTTTCTGCTCAAAATTATCCTTTTGATGTTGATCATATAATGTATTTGGCTGCAGTATTTTCATCTATTTTCACTGATGAGTATGACATTTATTTTCCTATCTCCTGTTAATGGATTTCTGGGTTGTTTCCAGGTTTTTTTGGTGTGTATTTGTGTGAATGCACGAGCACACACGGTATTAGCAACATTACTGTCACCAATATCTTTATATATGCCTTCTTTACAAGTCCAAGAATGACTATAAATTTAGAAAGGAATTGCTAGACGCTAGAACATACAAACCTTCAACATTTTTTAAATGATGCCAAACTTTTTCCTACAAGGTCCTATCCGTCCAAACCCCACATGAGAGGAAGATGATGGGTCCCTCTGCTCCACATCTTGACTGGCACTTATACACCAATAATGCACAACAACAACACAACAGTATTCACTGACCTTTTTTTTTTTTTTTTTTAATCAGCCAGTCTGGTGGTTGTGCAATGGGTTTTCAACATAGGTTTCTCAGTTTCCCTTTTTCTCAAGTGCTTTAATATCCATGCATGTTGTTATTAATAATTTTAATTTCCTCTCTTATAAATGCTTGTTCATTTCTTTAGCTCAATTTTCTACTATTAGTATTTTCATAAAATTTGTTTACATATTTGGAAAAACTTTTTGTTGTGACTATTTTGTTGAAACAACTTCTAGGTTTTGACATTGTTCTCTTCTCTGTGTAAGTCTTGTTTAATAAAAATCTTTTTTTCTTCTAAGGGTACAGATACATTGCTGCTCTTTGAAAATAATTTGCATGGTATATATTTTTCTGTCCTTTCAATCTGTCTCCTAAACATTTTTGAAGTTGAGACAGAATATAGCTGAATTTCTAAAAACCTAACAATTCTTTCTATTAACTAGAGAATTTAATCAATATATTATTGTTTTAAAAACTTGCTATTATTTCCACAAACTTGTTTTATGTTTTCTATTTCTTTTTTAAAAGATTTTTTTAATCTTTATTTATTTTTGAGAGAGACAGAGACAAACTGAGAGCGGGGAGGGGCAGAGAGAGAGGGAGACAAAATCTGAAGCAGGCTCCAGGCTCTGAGCTGTCAGCACAGGGCCCGATTTGGGGCTCGAACTCAGGAACCATGAGATCATGACCTGAGAGGAAGTCGGATGCTTAACTGACAGAGCCACCCAGGTTCCCCCACTCTATTTCTTTTTTAAAAATTGATTGCCCTGGGACACCTGGGCAGCTGAATCAGTTGAGTGTACGACTTCAGCTCAGGTCATGATCTCACATTTTGCAAGTTCAAGCCCCACTTCAGGTTCACGGCTGTCAGCCCAGAGCCTGCCTTGGATTCTCTGTCCCCCACTCTCTGCTCCTGTCCAGCTTGCATTCTCTCTCTCTCTCAAAAGTAAACAAATATTAAAAATGTATTGCCCTATTGGCAAACAATAGAATTTTCCCCATTGTGTTTTTTATTCTATTTGTTTAGAAAGTTTATCCCTGTGCCTATTCTCTTAATAATTGTCTTAGCTATTTGAGAATGCATAATTTACCATTATTTAAATGTAATAAATACCTCTCTTCTCCTTCAGATTATATACTAAGACCTCCTAACTCTTCTTTCTAACATATGCATTTTTGTTCATTATTCCACTCCTTTTCTCCTTCGTGAATTAGGATGATTAGTTTTTACTCATTCAATATTTGCTTAGATTTCATATATTTACCCATATTCCTCAGACTATCTTCTTAAATCTCAGATCATCCAAATGTGATTGTATTCCTTCTATCTGAAGGATTTTCTTCAGACTTTCCTTTAGTAAGTATGATTTTTTTAATGAATTCTCTCACTTTTTGGTTGTTTTAAAGATTCTCATTTTGACATAATGTTAGGAAGACCATTTTCCTGGATATGGAATTCTAGATTCATGATTATTTCTTACTAGACTGAAGCTACCAATTTACTGTCTTCTTGTTTTTACTGTTGCTATTGAAAAGTCTGATATAAATTACTGATACTTTTACATGCTATAATTTTTTTCTGTATAAGTTCTTCCTTTTGTATCTAGATTCTATTGTTTACTATGATATGTCTAGTTGTAAGTATTTTTTTAAAATTTATTCTCCTTGGAACTCTTTGGGATTAGTTGGGTTTAGGATTGGGGTCTTTCAAGAATTCTGTTAAGTATTTCCTCATCATTCCCCTTTCTAGTAGTGCCTTTGAAACTCTGAATCATCATAAATAAAAACCTTTCACTTGGTTCTTCATATATTTTAATCTTTCTTTCTTGTTTTTCATCTTTTTGTATCTGTGGACTTCATTCTGCACTATGATTTTGACTCAGTTTTCCTGAATACTATT
The DNA here is from genome assembly GCF_027475565.1 of Acinonyx jubatus. Lineage (NCBI taxonomy): Eukaryota > Metazoa > Chordata > Mammalia > Carnivora > Felidae > Acinonyx > Acinonyx jubatus. Next base: position 39,756,964 of record NC_069385.1, read on the forward strand.
TAATATTTTTCTTTATCTAACCTGCTGTAATAAATTCTTAAGGTTTTAACATCAATTATATTTGAATTTTATTCTACTTGATTTTCTCTCAGTCTGCTTGGTTGTTATTCATAGTCTCCAGTCCCTTGTTAAGGAAACAAACTAAATGCATTTTGTATTTTGTTATTGCCAATCATCTTAAGTCTCTAGAGGTCTGCTTCTCTTGTGTGTCATTTCTGCACATTCTGTCTTTTGCTGTCTTATTTACTTGGTATTTTCTGTAAACTTCTTTTATTCCTTTAACTGAATCGATGGGGAGTCTCTGAAACCTGGGTAGAGCCTAATCCTTACAAAAGGATTGTATATTTCATTCTTGTTGCTGGGAGAATAACAAACCACAGAAACTTTACATTAAATTCTCTCCTAAAATTCACGTTCTCCCTTCAAATAGATTAAAATGTTATTTGCATTAAAAATTGGCATATAACTCTATGTGACTGAATTCTCAGCCACATAAAGTTTACAGTTTTGATATCAAAGGGTATCTGTTTTTTCTATCTCACACCAAGGCCAAGAAGAGGAAAGTTTCTTTTCTATCTCCTTCTATGTGACAGGGTTTTGTCCTCATTCACTCTATACAAGAAGGCAGTCTTTTGGGTTTTCACTTTTTTGTTGAGATTTCATATTAGATCCTCTACATTTGGTCACCTCTAGGTTTTAACCCCTACCGTGCATCAGGCAGACTTTAAAGTAGAAACTCCAGGTCATAAGACTGATTCCAGCATACACTGTCATGATGAAAGCAATATTGGTGCTTACTCAAATCTCATGGTTCTAAGTTCCATTTTTATTCAGTGTGTGTGTGTGTGTGTGTGTGTGTGTGTGTGTGTGTGTGCGCGCGCACGCGCGCGCGCGCGTGCGCGCGTGTGCGGTCCCAGCAGTGAATCTGAACAGATTTTTCTGACTACTTTTATCTGGTATTTTATTGTTTCAACAAGAGTTGTTCAGGGCACCTGCGTGGCTCAGTCAGTTAAGTGTAGGACTTCGGCTCAGGTCATGATCTTGTGGTTTACAGGTTTGAGCCCCACATTGGGCTCTATGTTGACATGTCAGAGCCTAGAGCCAACTTCGGATTCTGTGGCTCCCTCTGTCTCTCTGCCCCTCCCCTGATCATGCTTAGTTTCTCTCTCTCTCAAAAATAAACAAACATTAAAAGAAAAAGAAGTTACTCAGGATGCCTAATCCATCATGCTAGTGAAATGGAAGTGAGAGAACCTGGGACGTGAACTTACATGCATAAAACATTTGTTTTAATGATCCAATGAGATAGGATTCATATGACCAAATCCCCACACCTCTCGCTAAGAAGAGTCTTTTGCCACCAGCAGTCTCTTCTATCCTGAATATGAAGAACATCCTTTGATTGCTTATAATGACATATGTTTTGCACAGCCCATTTACTTTGAAAGAGGAGAAAACAGGTACTTTCATGTCAGGCAAACCTTACACCTGATACTATCATTTTGTGTTTGAAACATACTTTTCTCAGATTAGACTAATCTGATTGCAGAGGTGTTGCAGCCACATAGTAGAGGTTCAAAAACTGTGACTAATTATGTATCAATGGGCTCTGCCCTTATCTCCTCTACTTCACAACACCTTGCCTTTAAATTAGACCAGTCACCTCTTCATTATTCACTGAAATTTAGAACCTGAGTTCGTACCTCCTCTTTTCCTCAAAGCTATTTGCCTGCTATTCTCACTATATTTTCCAACATCTGCATATAGAATATGATGCTCTGTAGGGACAGTTATGCTCTGAGGTTACATAATGTTCAGCATAAGAAGTTTCCTATGATTGTTTCCCCTTTTCTTGGCCAGTGTTAGCAGGTAGATGTCTGTAAACAGATTCAGTTCTTAACTTCCCTCTAGAATTTAGGTCACAAACCCATATGACAAGAAACATGCCATGCACAGCCAAACAATGCATTGTTAATCAGGATTTTGGATGTGCTTATTAGATGCTCAGTGGCATTGCACTAGGATGTCTAAATATAGTATTACTCCTCAATCTACTATGGGAAAATTACATTTACATGTATCAAATTATAGCTAAACATAAAGCAGTTTATATTTGGTTAATGATAAATGTGCAACAGAGACGAAAGAATTTGTGATGGTGTTTGAAGAATAAAGACAAGCCTTAAAAGAAGCTTTAAAAAAATCCTCAGGGTTTAATAAGTAATAAGCATAATCACTTACCTCACTTTTGAACTATAACTATATGAGCAAAGTACTTATGAGATGAAAGGGGAAAATCAAGATTCATTTTTAAAAACCCCACAGGTGTACTAATTAACCATTTGACAGTAGAAGACTTTCTTGTACGCAGACCGCTCTAAGTGAGCAGTACTCTGGTACTCTACTCCACAGCCAGGATATCACAGCTAAGCAAAAGGCGATTCAAAAACCATTTTTCTGATCACTCCATTTTCAAGATGAAGAAACTGAGGCCAAAAGAAGACAAAATGGTACTTGAAGCCTAATGTATAATTTGATTACGGAAATTGTAAGAAAAAAAATCTTATTAGCATTTTGTGAACATGATGGCCAATGAACTAAAATGTATTACGGAGCTCATTTATCTTCCTCCTCCTTCTCCTCCTCCTCCTCCTCCTCCTCCTCCTCCTCCCCCTCTTCTTCCTCCTTCTTCTTTTTTCTCTCTAACATAAGTTCACAGGAAATTCTGCATCATTATAATGAGGCAAAGCCTCCAATTTTAGAAAGAGTGGTATCAGAAAATGAGTTCATTTTTATTAAAAAGTACTGTGCATTTATTATTTCAGTTACAACACCTTATAATTCTTTCATTTATTGTAGTAGAACCTCTCTACTTAATTCAATAAAATTAATGGTATATTTAATCCTTAATTCAGGATTATTGAATTATACCAAAAGAATACTGATGTCATAAAATCTGGACTCTTGAGTGTATATAAAGCCTATTTATGATAGTTACCCTTAATATATAATTTAATCCACAAAGGGAAAGGGAACAGTAGGTGCTTCACACAAGTGTGCATTGTAGATTCTACCCCTAGGCAATCTTGTTAAACATAGGAGAAACAGCCCACTCTTGCTGCTTCTAGACAAAGAGTAGCCATCCTCCACTTGTTCTTGTGTGTCTCCAAGAAAATCCTCCTTCTACATGACTACAACCCCAAATGTTTTCACATGATCTATCAATACCATCTGATCAGAGCACTTGCTCAAATTATTTTATATTACTAGAATTAAACTCTCTAGTGTGTGAGTTGAATAGAAGTTGTAGAAATGAATTAAAATAGTTTAACAAAAACAAACAGAAACAGACCCATAAATACCGAGAACACACAGGTGGTTGCCGGAGGGGAGGTAGGTAGGGAGATGGGCAAAAAGTTGAAGAGGAGTGGGAGATACAGGTTTCCAGTTATGGAATGAATAAGTCATGAGAATGAAAGGTACAGCATAGAGACTATATAGTCAATGGTATTGTAATAACATCATAAGGTGACAGATAGCAGCTACAGTTGTGGTGAGCACAGCATAATGTATAGAGTTGCCCAATCACTATGCTGCATACCTGAAATTGATGTAATAGTGTCAACTATAATTCATTTAAAAACATTTTGAGCACCTCTGTGGCTTAGTTAGTTAAGCATCTGACTTCAGCTCAGGTCATGATCTCACAGTTCATGGGTTCGAGCCTCACAATGGGCTCTGTGCTGACAGCTGAGAGCCTGGAGCCTGATTCAGAATCTGTGTCTCCTCTATATGCCCCTCCCCTGCTCACACTCTGTCTCTTTCTCTCTCTCGAAAATAAATAAACATTAAAAATTAAATATATATATATTTGCATTAAACTCCAAAAAATAAAATATATTAGTTTTTTAGTTTATCATTTCTTGTTGTAGGTTAATATCTTTTGGTTTCTTTTCAAAGAAAAAAAACATTATTTTTTAAATGGCTAAACACAAACATACAAACACAAACCGAATTCTGAACTTTCCTCCAAAGGGGAAGGCAAGAAACAACAAACATTTGGGGGGAATAAACAAATGTTATTTTCAAGCACATTTTGGTCCTTCACTATGTCATTAATAATTACTCATTTGATACATAATTTTGCACCTATGATAGCCAGAATAATGACTCCCAAAATATCCACATCCCTGTCTTTGGAAACTGTGACTATACTCCCTTACATTGCAAAAGTAGCTCTGTAGATATAATTAATGGTGAGGACCTCAAGGTGGGGAGATTATTCTGGATTCTGAGTGGGCTCAATCTAATCCCATGAGACCCTGAAAATGGGAAATCTCTCCCAGCTATGGTCAGAGAAAGATGGAAACATGAGAAGAATACAATGACCCATCCATGCTCATTCTGAAATGTAGGGACTAATGTGAAATGTCCTCAGAGAGGCCCTCAGAAGCTGAAAAAGGCAAAGAAATGGACTGTTCCCTTAATCGTTTGGAAAGGAATGCAGCCTTGCCAATACCTTGATTTTGGCTCAGTGAGACCCCTGCTGAATTTTTGACCTATAGAACTATAAGGTAACAAATTGGTGGTGCTGTAAGCCATTAAGTTTGTGATAATTGCTAAGCAGCAATAGAAAAATAATTCAGCATTTGATGTCCAGAACAACTTTGTGAAATGAGAGGAAACAGTCGGAGTCACTCTTACAATTGAGAGAACTGGTGTGAATATCCCCAAAATGTATTGGTTATTGGGTGGTGGTGTCAGGATGCAAAGTCCTGCCTCCTAAATCCAGATCCTCTGCACTGCCCCTCACATTCATCCCTTAATGGAAGAACTGTTAAGGTCATGCTGACCTGTTTAGATTACTCCCAGATCACAAAGCTATTAAGACAATGAAGTTGTAAAACACAGACAGGGGAATGAAGGATTTATGGGTTGTGGAAGTAGGCTGATCATAGTTTCAGAAGTGTGAAGAACCATCCTGTTTCAGAGGTGGAGAACCAGATGAGAACCAGGCTGGAGAACCAGTGTCAGTAGTCCTTGAGAAATGGGGGATAAGTAGGTGACATGGATTTACTCAGGCTGAGTGATACTGCCATGTAAACATATGTGCTATATCCAACAGACAGTGGTGAAGCATCGATGGCTTTGGAATAAGAATGTATCTAATCAAGCATGCATATTAAAATAATCAACCTACTGGCACTGTGGAGAGAAAACTGCAGTAAAAATTAAGAAACTCAAAACTACTCAAAACTATTTCATTAGTTCCGATGAGCTGCAATAAAAACTAAAACTATGACTAACGTAGAGGAAATGATAGTTTTGAGATACAAAAAAAAAGGTTTGAGAAGGAATGCTGAAGGCAGGGTGCAGGGGGAAATGACATTTCACAATCTGAGATTTCTACCAATTTTCATTTTGTAATGTAATCTACCAGGTACTTTTTTAAGCAGCTTATATAAATCCTATCAGAAGTTAACATTCATTAAATGCTATATTCTGGGTTGTCCTTTAAGTCATGCATTACTTAATATATGCCTCATAAAACATTTATGAGATAGGTACTCTCAATATGTCCCTTTTACAGATTTTCATACTTAGGTGCAGAAAGGATATAAAGCATGCTAATGTTCACAAAATTAGTAAATAATTAAGACTGGATTCAAACTCAGAGCTATATGGGTTGAAAGTATCAACCACTGACCTGTAGACATGCCCTTCCAGTTCCTGACCCAAATGTTGTATTATGGGCTTTGGTAGAGCTTCAAATTTCAGAGGAAGTTAATTTTATTTCTCAGAATATTGGTTACTAAAGCATCGAAGATTTTTTTTTACTATGGTTAATCTGCCAATTGGGGGCAAACACAAGTTCAAGCTGGAGAATAATAAGAATTTCTTCATTCTTAACAAATGAAAACAGCCTAGTACCTTGTAGTAGCTGAACTGCAAGATCTGAAGCTAATGAAAGCATAAATACATATATACTACTCCTGTGGCTTCTAAATTCTGTGATAAATTAAGTCAAAATGCTAAAATTATGTAATTGGCATAAGTTACCAAATTTTATTTCTCCCAGAGTAAGATTCTTTAAATACTCACTAAGCTGCTTTGTATCTTTTGAATCAAATAACTTTTACAATACACTGAAGTGATAAAATGGGATGTGTAAGAGCTATAGCAATAAACCACATGGATTAAATGTCTCTCAAAATACTATCGGGTTTAAAAGCTAAGAGAAACACACTTAGATGGAAAAAAGAACATAAGAAAATGTCACTAGGATTGACCAATAACAAACATCTGAGAAATAACTTGAGACATGTTTCTGAACTAAAAATGTGCTAGCTTATCTCTGACTAATTAATGCACCAAAGAATTGTAGAACTTTAATTAAAATACACTTAAATGATGGAGCCAACATGCAGAAGGAATGTATATAGAGTGGTTGAGTTGTGGATTAAAAACTACTGAGCAATTATATTTAAAATTTATTTAGAAACCTCCATATTGTTTGCCACAGTGGCTGTACCGATTTACATTCCCACCAACACTGTACAAAGGTTCCCTTTACAGCACATCCTTGCCAAAGCTTATCTTTTTTTTTTTTTAATAATCACCATCCTAACAGGTATGAGATGGTATCTCATTGTTTTTCTGATTTGCATTTCCCTGATATTTAGTAATGTTGAGCAGCTTTTCATATACCTGTTGGTCATTTATATATCTTCTCTGGAGAAATGTCTATTCAATTATTTTCCCCATATTTGGGTGAGAGTTTTTTGCTATCTAGTTTTAGGAATTATATATTCTGGATACTAACCCTTTATCAAATATGTGGCTTCCAATTACATTCTCTCATTCTGTAGGTTACCTTTTCATTTTGTTGGTGGTTTCTTTGCTATTCAGAAGCTTTTTAATTTGATTCGGTCTCACTTGCCTTTGTTTTTGTTGTCTGTGCTGTTATTGTATCCAAGAAATCATTACTGTCGAGAAATATTCCCTACTTTTTTCATCTAAGACTTTCATGGTTTTAGGTCTTACATTTATGTCTTTAATACATTTTGAGTTGAAGTTTGCGTGTTGTGTGAGATAGAGGCCTAATTTCATTCTTTTTGCATGTGGATATCCAGTTTTCCCAGTACCATTTATTGAAGAGACTCTTTTCTCCACTGTGTATTCTAGTCACCCTTGTGGAAGATTAGTTGGACATTAATAAATGGATTTATTTCTGGGTTCTGTATTCTGCTCCATTAGTCAATATGCAATACATCTGGGTATATTTCCCAGGAAAGTGAAATCAAGATCTTGAAGAGATATCTGCACTCCTATGTTCACTGCAGTATTATTCACAACAGTCAAGACATGGAAGAAATCTACAATGAAATGTGATCTTTAATAGTGATGGGAGATGTCATTGCAGTAGAATCATTAAAGATTTTTCTCTATATTCTAAACTTTATTTTAACTTTTTTTGTATTTTAAAACTTTCCTGTTTTTATATTACCCTCCTTTTCCACAATAAAAATTTCAAAAAAAGTCTATATTCATTGGCTTCCACCTTCACTATTTTCCTAATATTCATGCTTTAACTTATTTTAATCTTCTTTTTCTTCAACTTAATTAAAATACTTTCCATGAAGCATTCAATGACATTAAAATAATGACTATAATCCATGAGATTATAGATTTTCAATTTTATTTTATTCTTAATGTCTTAGTTATGTTTGTTATAATTAAAAATTGTTGTCTCCTGGCAATCTCTCTTCTCTCAGTTGTCTTGTATACCTCAAGGATGTCTTCTTTTCGTGATCACTGCTCCTTCCATTTCTGCCCTCCCTACCCTTCATCCCTTTACCCCTCAGATGTCCAAAGTCCAAAAATAATGTGGTGCTACTGGACTTCTTTCTCATCTCTTTTTTCCTACTCTGTCATTTGTTTTATCTTATTCCACAGCTTCAACTCCCAGTTCTTTACAAATGACTGTTAAATAAGTCTCTGTGAACATGTTGGTTCCCTTCAGCTATACATTTATTTGTCTGCTGGACGTATCTTATAGATGCCCTTATGACACCTCAAAAATCTCACTACCGAAGGCAAACAAATCATCTTTCTCTCCAATACAATCCTTCTTCTGTGCCCCTTACTCTTATAATAACATCATCTTTCAGTTAGTTATCAAGCTCAAAAGAGTAGGAACATTTAAGAATCCTCCTCTTGCCCCATACATTCAAGACACTGATATATTGTCAGTCAAGCTCCATAAGGTTTAATGTATTTTAGCCATAATTTCCTAGTATTTTCCCCTTTCTTCATTCATTGCTGTTTTTGCAGAAGCATCCCACCCACCTTGCCAATGATGTACTTCATAGGAAAGCTGTCTTTAAAACACACACACACACACACACACACACACACACACACACACACACACACAATAACATACATCTAGCATGCTTGGGTATAGTTCTTTCACTAGCATTTTATTAATTTCTTGTCCCACTCTTCTCTTCCACAACGAAATAAAAGATAAATGCTTTCTACAACTCTGCCTCAGCTTGCCAACTAGTCATTCATTCCTTAACAAATGAATTCCTATTGCAATTCCTATTGCAAAATAAATTGCAATCTATTTTTTTCAGGCCCTCAAATGAAAATGTTCTTCATCTAGTTATTATTGACTTCCAGCACAGCAAGTTCCGAATTTTTCTACATCTCACTGCCCTCATTGTTCTATAGTGTTTCACAATGCCAATTATACCTGGTTCCCTAAATTTCATGATTTACCTCCACCACATGTGTTTCACCGCTGGTTCTAACTAGGTTAACATTTCTTTCTTCACAGATTACTCGCTCCTGCTTCATAATGCAGATATGGTCAAAGTTCTTAAATTGGATTTTTTTCTGCAATCTCTCTTAGAGATCATCTTTGTATATGTTTTAAACTAGAATGCTTTTGTGGATCGTCCAAAATCTTTCTCACTTTTGAGTGTCAGAGGTGTAACCACAAGTACCTAAGAGACACCTATGCCTTTAAGACACCTTTAAGAACCATAAATTCAACATATGCAAAACCAATTTTATATTCCAGGTCAAACTTAGTATCCTATTGACTACCTATGTCTATATTCCCATTGTGTATTCCAACACCTCTATTTTTTTTCAGTAAAAACTGTTGTCAACAATACCCCAATTTTCCTTGTCTCACACATCCAACTTATTGCCAAGGACTAAGAATATTTATTTCGTATGTCCTTCTTTTCCATTGCATTTTCAGAGCCACAACCTATTTTTCCTCATACAAAGGAATCTTCTAAAAGCACCTTTACATTTGGGGTGCCTGGGTGGCTCAGTCGGTTGAGCGTCCGACTTCGGCTCAGGTCATGATCTCGCGGTCCGTGAGTTCGAGCCCCGCGTCGGGCTCTGTGCTGACAGCTCAGAGCCTGGAGCCTGTTTCAGATTCTGTGTCTCCCTCTCTCTGACCCTCCCCCATTCATTCTCTGTCTCTCTCTGTCTCAAAAATAAATAAACGTTAAAAAAATTAAAAAAAATAAAAGCACCTTTACATTAATACATCTCTTATCTTTTCAAAAATCCTTAGTGTCTTCCCATTGCTTATTGAATCAAGGATGAGTTTCCACTCTCCAACCTAATCATTCAGGATTTCTTCAAACCCTTTTTATGGACCTCTGTTCAGCATCATTTGAGTCACCTTTTAAACAAACCCCATTGAACCCTGACTTTTAAAATCAAGAGTTCCCTATGGCAACACCCTGATATGTTTAATAAGCTTCTCAGATATCATTCTGGGCATCCAAATATGGGAGCCACTGGGTCATAATTTCACTCCAATTTATCCTCCATACATTATTTGCATTATTTCTTAATACATTCTTCCATTCTGGATACTCTGCAAACTCCTCAAGGAGAGACAGGATTAACATTGCACAATATATGGCACATAGCATAGTGCCTTATATGTGTTAAGTATTTAATAACTGTTGAAGAAAAATGGGATCAGTAGATTTAACCATTCAGTCAGATAAAGTCACCTACAATTAAACATAATCTTTATTAGTTGCCATACCAGGAATACCTTCCAAGTTCTCAATGACAGAGAAAAGAGGGCAATTTACCTAGAAAAAATTTTACAACTACATATTTTCTGCTTCTTTTATGGTTCTGAAACTTTACTGCGTTATAATGGCACAGAAGAGGCCATATAAAAATGACTCATGGAAAATTAAATAGAAAAAAACTAAAATTTTAATTCAAAAACTCACCATTTCCACCCAAAATATACAATATTTTCCCTTGCATGCAAACTTTAAAACTGGAGGCCCTGCATCCATAATAAGCTGTATTCTTCATTAGTATTATAATATTGCTTCCATAATGAGTATCATCAAAATCTAAACCTTATAAAACTATCAATAAAACCAAAGTAGGGCTGTCTTTAATGCATTTAACCATTCAATGAGTATAAAGCATACCAATTTTCTTCATATATATTACTTTTTATGAATACATACTCTGCTTTTTGCAAAGCTGTTAGGAGATGAAATATTTTCCAGAAATAAAGTGTAAAAGCCCAAGCCAGAATTCAGCTGTTCATAAGGAATAAACCAGCATGCTTTCTCCAAAAAAGGTGAGGAAAGATGAGCATGTGCTTTCGACCTTCAAGATTTGTAAGCCTACTGTAAGCTGAAGTGTGTGTGTGTGTGTGTGTGTGTGTGTGTGTGTGTGTGTGTGTGTATATATATATATATATATATATATATATATATATATGATGGTGTTTGGATGGAGAAAAGTGTTTGAAGAGTATATAACAAAATACACTCTGCCCTTTAAGCCTTGGATAGAAAGTAGAGAACAGATGGAAAATTCCATTGTGTGCTTTCTCTGCCACCTGTCACCATCTGAATGGAGGCCAGCATTACGACTCTACCTTATTAAGCTGCATGATGGAAAGATTGGCACTACTGGGGAACTACTCTTTTTGAAGTTAATGATACTTAAATCTCATGATAAGTATAAAAAGCACAGACTTCACTTATAATGAAAACCTGGCAATTTAATATTCTTCATTTAATCCACAAAATATAATAAAATATAAAATTTTCTGATTTTTTGTTATAGAATTTGATTGAGAACTTGTGGAGGGCACTGAGCTGAAGTGTACAGAGAGTAAAGCTCACATGGCTAGACCCCATATAAGCTTATCACCTCAGACAGACATTGATGGAAGATGAAGAAAAACATTTAACAAAACTGAACACAAAGTGAATAGTTAACATTTTATCGGTATACACAGAAACATGAATTATATCCATATTGTGTGGTAGCTTCAAAGCTAGGGTCATGATCAACAACTGGCTAAACAGAAAGATATGAAGGAGTATATCGTACTTACCTTTCTAAGGAATATACGGTACACATAGTAGAATGTAGCATGTGAGAATGTAACTCTAATTAAGCTCTCTCATTATTTCATTTGGAATATTAGTTTTTTTCCCTACCGGACATCACAGTTTTTCGAGATGTGTCAATGACATTAAGAGCATAACTTGCATTGTGCTGGATCCAAAAAGATGATTATCAAAGTTTATGTTAAATTAAATTATTATTTGCCTGAAGAAGGACTGTGAAAGAAATCACATTTTTGGAAAGACTGGCACAAAGGGAGGAAGATGTCATGTTCAGATTCAGTGATGCTTTAAGACAGGGATAATTAGACAAAGCTGATGCTGAAAAGTTAAGTGTGCAAATGCTCCTAAGAGGAAAGAACCAAAAAGGAGAAAAAGCTAGAGAAAGTGGGAAAGTTAGGTTGACCTGATGAAGTTCTGGAGTGTAACTGCCATGATCTACATTCCAGGATAACTGTGAGGAAGGAAATGATCTACAATGTTAAGGCTTTGAGAAAAAAGTAAACGATATTAGGAACTGACCACTCAAAAACAAATCTCCTGTAAATTAAAATTTGAGGAAAATAAAAATAAACAGTGATGCTATCTGAAAGATTTAGGGGTGTTCATATAGTATAGTGAGCATGGTAGGCCTTAGAATATCTCATTTACGTTATTTCAGAATTTTTGAATATGCCTATATTTTTTCTGGCCATTTAGAGTAGACGTTACATAAAAAATAACATAGTCATAAATTACAAAGATCTTGGGAGCATGAGATTAAAATGTATAGAATCAAAATAAATCGTATTTTAAATTTTGAAGAGAGTGAAGACAGCGTGTTTGGACCCATTTTCAATGTTTTCGTATATGTAAGTGTGAATTCTGAGGGAAGGGAGACAAAGAAAAGAAAACAAGCATATTCCTAGCTCCCTTTCAAAGCCTTGGAATGGAGGATGGGTGTCAGGCAGAGTTTCACTCATTTTGCCTTGGCAGCATCAGAACCACCATCAGGGCTCCCTGTAGGGAGCAGAACTACAAAGCCGGGACACCTGGATACACAGGTGGGAGAGAGCAAAATCCATCATCTTGTCAAGGAGGCAATGGATCTGGCCAATTGTGTTTCCATTCTAGTGCAGAAAATGTTATGATGGGACATAATGTTAGTTTGTGTAGAATTCTCAAATTTAAAATTTAGATAGAGAACGTCTTCTATTTTCTCTTAAGAAGACAACTTTTCCCTGTAAAATTAGCTCAAGAAGGATCACTTAGAAGAATGACTTTACAACCTAATAGGCAATCTAGAACACAAAGATATTGATATGTGAATACATATGAAATACAATGGGTGTTCATAAGTCTTAACCATTTGTTAAGACCAAATGGTTCTTCCACAGGACCAGACTGGTTCCCAAAGTGTCCTTGTACCTCAAAGTTCTTCCCTTCCCTACTTACAGCTACACCCAGTGGTAATTGTAAAGAATTAGTATGGAAGGACCGTAGTCTCCCCAATTCTACCAAATAACAAAAGGTGTCATAAAGTAGTTACAGTGTGGAGGCATTTATATGGCTTCTTGATTTATACAACAAGGAGCATGAGAGAAATATGTGAGAAACAGACTTTACTGAAAGACAGTCGTTATAGTCTCCTCAAACCAAGATTATTTGCCATACAAATCATACCATTCGTGCAATTGCAACCAGTGCTATTGGAAAATATTTTATGTGAACAAATTTCAGAGAAAAACACATAGATTTAATCGGGAAAAAGAGAAAATATTGAAAGGATAAATATAAACTTTGTTTCAGGATCAGTGTCTCTTAAGCATCAATAATCTCTTTTGCATTGTGCCTCAGCTTCTCTCTAAGGTCTGCTCATTTCTCTCTGCAATCGGCGTATTCTTTCCATTGAATCTCTATATCTATCTATCTATCTATCTATCTATCTATCTATCTACCTATCTATTTTTCCTTTACCTAATGATTCTGTTTATTTACAGCTCTCTCTTTCTTGACATTTAGGCTTGACATGATTTTCATGGCTTATGCTATATTTTGGCTCTTCTCTATATATTTCCTTCCAACCTCCATTCCTAAAAATAACCATTTCATTCAATTTGCATTGTCTAGTGCATTCAACAAATCTTTTCAGACCAAGCCTTTTTACAGGTCATTGAGCAAACCGTGAATGAAATACTCTTGAGCTATCTCTCCACTGAAGTCTAGTCAGTCATACCCAGAAGAAGAACTGGGTCACAAGACTACTTAAAAGAGGCTGGGACACTGGAAGTCTCCATGGTTGGCATGTTTAATACTAAGTTGAGAAATGAGGGAGCGTAAGGGTACAAAATATTTGAATGTTGACAGATTTAAAGAAGCTTGGGAGTTCTTGTATAAATCTATATGCATACAAAAATGGAGCTGATAAGTTTTGATATATAAAGTGTCATGCTGGGGTACCTAGGTGGCTCAGTTGGTCAAGTGACCGACTCTTGATTTTGGCTCAGGTCATGATCTCACAGTTCATGGGATCAGGCCCCACATCAGGTTCTGTGCTGACAGCACAGATCCTTCTTGGGATTCTCTCTCTTCCTCTCTCTCTCTGCCCCTCCCCTGCTTGTGCTCTTTCTCTTGAAAGAAAGAAATAAACTTAAGAAAAAAATAAAATGCCACATTGTTGTATCTAGTTATTGAGGTTTTAAGAGGGAAGACACAAAAGGTAGGGCATAATTAAGATTGAATAAATGTGTTTCCTTCATGTATTTTTGAACATTATTTCCAGATATATGCTTATTTATGTGTGTATGTTTGAAAATATGTGGAAATAATGTGAACATAATATACTATTCTAAAACAAATTGTATGATCTTATGCATCGTAAGATGAATAGAATTAAGGCCCCAGATTACAGATTGTCCTGTATGTGGTCCATATACTATGAGGACTAGGTAAACTGAATCTTCAATTTGTTTGAACTTATTGACATTAAATAGCTGCCTGTCACAGTCATATAAATCCATCTTTATTCATGAATCAGTTCATCTTTATTAACTTACGCCATGCTTGCATCCGCCATTTCTCTTCCCTTTTGTTCTTCTTCTTCCATCCTCTCTGCTAGTCAGAGGATTCTTATCTTTAAGTAGTCTCATTGGAGCTAGGCTAGTGTAGAAAATACTTGGAAGTAATCTGGACACCTCCCTGTCACTACAAATCTTTTCCTAACTTTGTGCCTACTACGACTTAAGAAATACATCTTTAATTGGGCTCTATTTATTACTTGACTAATAATGTTTTATGCTCTCTCATCTTGTAATATAAAGGTTTGCCTATTAGAATGTCTCTTTCTATGTTTTTGTGATTAAAAGCTGCCCATGGTAGAATGAATGATGCTAGACACAGGAGACCCTGCATTGTTTTTTCTGTTTTACATTACTTAGCATTGGTGAATAGTTTTAAAATACCACTTAATGTTAAGATTATTTTGTTGCATATCAAAGACTAATTTTAGTGTAATAGTGTAAGAACTGGTAATAGGTCTATAGTAAATACACAAGTAAGTGGGTATAGGAGATTTGCTTTCAAGAATGTAGCACTATTGAGTATATAAGAAATTTACAGATTACAGCAGGCAGGAGGCAGGTAATTGGCTATTACCATGATTAGCCTCATATCTGAATATGTGGGTATTCCAGTACACCCATATTCCCTCAACTATGAGACATTGCATCCCATGATTTAAGAAGCCATAACTGAGCCTGAGCTGGTCACTATGGGGTGGAATGGAAAAGGTGCCTGGGAAATTCGGTCAGCCTAAAACATCAAGTCATTAACAAAAAATATTCAAATGAAATATGAGGCATCTTTGAAAACTTGGGTGGTCTATGACTCTTTATTAGAGGTAAGAATATACTCACTCTAAATCTAAAATTATAAACATTAATATTAATACCACTTCTTTAATTTAAGGGTGTTTGGATCTGCAAATATTCTAAGTGTTTTACAATAAAAAACAGATTAAAAGATAAAACAGTCACAAAGCTTACAGAAACACACAGGCACCGAAATCCTTGGAGAAATGTGTGTAAGTGTAAATGCCAGCTTCAATATTAGAACAGTTTTGCAAAACAGCAAAGTTGTAGCTCTACTTTCTTTTAAATCAAACACATGAACCATTTCATAGAAGAAGCCTCACAAAATCTAAAAAGTTACACAAAATCTAAAATACAGGGAAAAATCAGTCCACAATTGATATTAAAAGGATCCCAATAGAAGTGTCATTAAATCTCCCTAAGTGGCATAAATATACTCAGTAAGCAGGTCTGACTTCAGACCAACAGTTTCAGAATATTACTAGCCTTTGTTTTTTGCCCTTCAGGAAAGTAGCAATGGTGAATCTTCCAAACTTGAAGAGATATTTCTCTTGAAGAGCTAAACACGCAAGAATAAAAATGTGTGGTTTCAGCAGCGTCACCTGTGAAATGGAGGTTATAAATACTCTATTTCTATTTCTTACAGGGTCAGTGGAAGAGCCCAGAGATATTTGCAAAGTGCATCTCACAAAAAGACTGTGTGTATAAGTGCTAAATTCATCATAAGTAATAACACAATAAATAAAATTAAAATACCTCCACAAATACCTCCTAAAATGTTACCTGGCAGATTTATTAGCGTTACTGAAAACCATTCCTATTTGTTAAAAGAAGACACCACACATTCCCATGGTCACCGAAGTAAAGAGACTAGCCTGTTGCCTTCCTGAAGTCTAGACTCTAATACAACTGTTTGTCAAAGAGGAGATGCAGTAACTTTTCAAGTAAAATAAATAATAATAATAATATTAATAATAATAATAAATAACAATAGAATATAAAGAAGAATTGGAGAAAGAGGAAGAAGAGCAGAGGCTGAAACAATGTAGCAAGGAATTATATTTAATCATCTGGGAAAAACTGCCTTTCAGAACAGTAATGGCAAATTATCTGCTGACAATAATTCAACAATAGAACTCTAACAAGGGGAATACACATCTTGAAAATCTGAGAGAAGACGTGTTTAACGGTGCAAAACTGGATCACTTTTGCAGGGGAAAAACTTATTTTAAAGAAACTGTACCTCTTGTAAATTTGTATATTATGTAAACTATTATGAGCAACGACACAAAAAGACTTTTTAAAGTTTTTTTATTTATTTATTTTGAGACAGAGAAAGGGGGAGTAAGGGAAGGGCAGAGGGAGAGGGAGAGAGAGAAAGAGAAAATCCCAAGCAGGCTCTACTGAGTTGGCACAGAGCCCGATGTGGGTCTCAAACTCATCAACCGGTGAGATCATGACCTGAGCTAAAATCAAGAGCTAGAGGCTTAATCAACTGAGCCACCCAGGCGCGCCAACCCCGAAAGATTCTTATCATAAAATACATCAAATTCTACAGACTTACTACTCAAAGACATTTTGGTTTGGGGGTTCTTTTACAACCTATCAATGTGTTGAACAAATAAATAGTTAGCTCCTGAAAGACTGTCAACTGTCAGGCTCATATACAATTAATTTTTAAAAAACTCACAAAATATCCACTGCCCTAATAGCTGCATAGGAACAAATACAAATTAAAGGTTATTCCATAGCTTTTAATAGAAAAAAAAAAAACCTGTGTATACTGAAATTGAGAATGTCCACTCTCTCCTATCATACCTGCCTTATTCAATTACTTTAGTTCTGCTTTCCAAGGCTCCCAACATTTTATAGTAAACAGAAGGCACAAAATATAACTGATGTTTCCCCATCTTTTTTCTTAATAAATGGCCTCTGGTAGAATTACCAGTGTACAAACAGCAAAAGAGGACCACTCATCATACATTACACCTTATGACACCAGAGAAAGCTTTGTTTTGATAAGTATTTTCTGGATGGTGTGACATAATTCTTCTCATCTCAGAGGTATTTAGGCATCTGGACAAGAAATTCTCCAATGTAAATGGAAAAAAAAAACATCTCTACAAGCCAGTAGATGCTTGTATTTTTATAGGGAGAGAATACACATATGAAAATAACCATGTTCAATTTTCCATGTTCAACTTATTTCAAAACCATTACTTATCTCAAAAACATTATAATAGTATATGCTTTATGATGTCACAAATTTTCCAAATTACAAGTTATAGAAAGAAGTAATTTATTTTCTGAACCTTAAGTTGAAATTAATAATTTTAATAGACCTTCTTTGAACGGCAGGGATACCTTAGATAAAAATAAAGTTTAAAATGGATTATTTTAGAAAATGGGAGGAGATAGCAATAATTAAGTAGGAAAGAAACTTTCTTGTGATTTCAGATAATCAAGAAGATTTGCTTAATATGAAACTTTTATAAAGACATGATATCATAAACTGAGAACAAACTGAGGGTTGATGGGGGGTGGGAGGGAGGGAAGGGTAGGTGATGGGTATTGAGGAGGGCACCTTTTGGGATGAGCACTGGGTGTGATATGGAAACCAATTTGACAATAAACTTCATATATTGAAAAAAAAAGACATGATATCATAAATGAATAAGGAAAAAACAGTAAATATAGATGTGCAATTAAAATTTTGCTATGATTGTACTCTATCCTTAAAAATATAAAGTACTATTAAAGTACATTCATCAATTCTTTCTTGTAGAAGTCTGGCCCTCTAAATAAATGAAAAGTTTTCAAAGTTATGTGTTAATTAACAAAAATTATCACAACAAAGATTTAGAAACAGTTTAGTTGAATATCCTTTGATTTCATCTCTATTTTTTATGAACAGACAGCTCTTAACACAAAGCAATCCATAATGAATGCCCAATAAACATGTATGGAATGAAAGAATAAATAAATGATTAGACAGTTATAGCTACAGGATATGCATATTAGCCAAGAGGATAAGTTTCACTTTCTTAGTTACCTCAGGGACACAATGCAGTACTTTGTTACAGTAGGTGACTGAGTATAATGAAAAACAATAGCTTATATTTCCAAGTCAGCCTTTATTCCTCTTCAAGGAATGGCCACATCTTAAAATACTATATACCCTACTATACTCAATAGTCACAAACATTTTAAAAAAATTAAAACCGGGGCGCCTGGGTGGCTCAGTCGGTTAAGCGTCCGACTTCGGCTCAGGTCACGATCTCGCGGTCCGTGAGTTCGAGCCCCACGTCGGGCTCTGGGCTGATGGCTCAGAGCCCGGAGCCTGCTTCTGATTCTGTGTCTCCCTCTCTCTCTGCCCCTCCCCCGTTCATGCTCTGTCTCTCTCTGTCCCAAAAATAAACGTTAAAAAAAATTTTTTTTAATTAAAACAACAATAAAAACAAACAAAACAAACAAAAACCTGTTCAAAACTAAATATCCAGAAAGGTTTCAAGGCTTATAAACACTTCAGAGAAGTGGGGGAAGATACGACTTCTATTAATGCCAGTGATTCGTGTCTTAGGGCGACAGTTTTCATATGATGTTAAAAGACCAGTATTCCTTAAAACCTTTGGACAGAAGGAGAATTTAAAAAAACAAAAAACAAAAAACAAAACTTCTCTAGGCATTTTTTTTTTTCTGGATTGAAATGGAGGTATTTGAGACTGCTTGCTTTTTTTTTTTTTTTTTTTCCTAGAACAATACTTCCCAGGTAGATATATCTAGGCTATTTCTGGGGAGTTAGTAGTACTTAAAAACAACACAAAAATAAGAAAACATGTAATTCTTTTTTTTTATTGTCTTAGGCTACTTAAATAATAAATTGTTTCAAAAAGACACCAACGCAGCCTTCATTAATTAATACATTTTAAATGACTCAACTCTAATATATGTTGGCAGAACCATTTTTATGGTAACTCTGCATCAAAGAATTCATTTTAGAAAGGACTATGCTTTGGTACAAATGTGATGTTTGGTATATTACCAGCTTTATTTATGAAACGGTTATCAAAAAGCCACAGTTAATTAGTTCAACTAAAAGAAATAATCAGGAGTCTCCTATTCAAAAAATAAAAATATGTACACATGCATGCTCACATATAAGTGAATTACACATATTTGTATGCATATATGCTGATACCTGTGTGTGTGTGTGTGTGTGTGTACACATACAAAAAAGTGTTAGCTCCCCAACAGTCTCCTATTCTTGATTATGACAAATAAAGATTACCAATCAAAAACAAACTCCAAAATCCCATACTCCTAAAATTGTAGTTGATGCTCAAATTAGACTAACAAAACTATATCCTCCCTATATAAAATCTCATTTTAAACATTTTACCTTTGCATTCTTTTCTGGCAATGAACACACACAGGCAGTAAACACTCTATATTACTCTACAGATCGCAGTATTTTCATTGTCTTTGTCATCTAGCAATAGGTGGTAACTATCCCAAGTCAGCAGATGATTTACTGGAAGCAAATGCTCTAACTAAATCTCAGTAGGGAAGAATGTCTAAATGGGACATTAAGAATAAAACAATGTTGACTTCAATTCTCCCATGCAAGTTGCCAAAAGAACAAACCAAGAAACTGAACTTAACTTTATATTTTGTGTAGAACCTTCAAACTGGGCCAAATAGAAGACTGCTTTGAGTCTCATCAGTCAATTTAAAGCCGTAAGTAGAATTATGTCACAGAAAAATAATGAAATTCATGCGCATGCCTTTACAATAATAATGTCTTGTAGAAATAATAGGAACAAGAGCAAAGAGGACAGGAAGGACAGGGTAGGGGATTCCCAACCTGGTAGGGAGATCTGCATGCTAGACTGTGTTCCTTTTCATTTATTCCAGGACTTTGCTTAAGCAATTCTTTTCTTTCCTGCATCAGCAACCATTTCTCTCTTTACTGGATCTTTCACATTAGCAGACAAACATGCCCTTATTTCTCCCCCAAAAGGAAGAAAAACAGCAATAAAAGCTTACTCTTGCGCCTATTTTTGCCTCTAATTACAACTCTATTACTCTCTTTCTCCATAGAGCAAAATTTCTCAAACTTGTCTATATTTACTCTAATTCTTTCTTCCTATTCTCTTTTCAGCACATGTCAGTCAAGCTTTCAATCCTATCATGGGACTTAAAGTGCTCTTCTCATTATCAATGACTGCTACATGGCCAATTGGTCAATTTTCAGTCCATATTTTACATGACTTAGTGGAAAGTGACATAGTGACCCCACCTTGAAACACCCTCTTCACCTGGTTTTGCATACACCTCACTCATCTGAGTTTCTTCTCACCTTACCGGGCCCCTCCCCATCAGTCCCCTTTGTGGATTATATCTTGTCAACGTCACCTCTTAATGTGAGAGTGACCAGAGTTCAGTCCTGTGTGTTTTCACCAGACCTCCAGGTCTGGAAATTTCCTTCACCTATTTCACACATGCCCCCACCCACTTCCCCTCTAGCAAACCATCATTTTGTTCTCTATAATTAAGAGTCTGGTTTTTGGTTTATGTCTTTTTTTTTTTTTTTGGTTTTGTTTCCTAAATCCACATATGAGTGAAATCATATGGTATTTGTCTTTCTCTGACTTATTTCACTTAGCATTATACCCTCTAGATCCATCCATGTTGCTGCAAATGGTAAGATTTCATTCTTTTTTGGCTGACATTCCATTACTTTATATATACGTATAAGTAGATATCTATCTATATCATCTATATCTATATCTATATCATCTATTACTATATCATCTATCTATAGATCTTCCCATCTTCTTTATCCGTTCATCTACCTGACTACTTAATTTGAATTTGCATCCATACATGCCAATACTTTTTGTTTGTCTTTTCTCTACAGCACTAATTACTGTGTTACACCTTCTCTTATTACATATGTGTATATGTATGTATATATGTATATATATGTACATGTATGTGTGTATGTATGCAACTTAATGATTTAAGTTGGTTAGCTTATTGCCCATTTTCCCCAAACTAGAGTAAAATCTCCATGAGGGCAATAATTTATATTTCTTTCTGTTGACTGATGCAACTAATATTCAATGAAAATGAGACAATGACATAGGTAAGACATGATTACAACCCCACCCCATTCTGGGCACTACAGAGGATTTGTCCTTACAGCTTTTCAACATGGAAAAATACTGAATTTAATAAAAGAAGGAAATAAAACAAAAAAATCAGTGACACACCACAAGAGTACATTTGTCTTTTCCTTATTGGAAGAGGAGCTCCCTGACAATCAAGAACTCTCCTTACATACTTAGCATGTTTTTCATCTTTTAGGAAGCAAAGTATCTTTATATGATTCAAATATGTAACTGCTATTCAACAAAATGAGATGATAAAATGATGACTATAATAAATAATGGGAACAAAATAAATAGATGTAATAGCAGGAAGCCATTAAAATCGGTGTTCTATATTAAAGTTACGGAAAAACCCTTATGAGACAATGCTAAATGAAACAAAGGACAGTATATACCATTTTTTTACAATCCTCTAACTTTCATTTCTACAATTTGTTCTATATTTCTTTACATTTTACTATATTCTTTAATTTGTTCACTTATCTTTTGTCTTTCAATTAAGGTTATAATTAAGGATGGGGGCACCTGGGTGCCTCAGTCAGTTGACCATCTAACTCTGGGTTTCAGCTCGGGTCATGATCTCATGGCTTATAAGATTGAACCCCGTGTCCAGCTCTGTGCTGACAGTGCAGATCCTGCTTGGGATTCTCTTTCTACTTTCTCTCTACTCCTCCCCTGCTCACTTTCTCTTGCTCTTAAATTATATTAATAACCTTAAAAAAAGGTTATAAATACGATGTAGGGATAAATAGAAATATTCTGCCCTGAATCATTTCACTGATATTGTCTCTAAAACCTCAGAATACACTTTACTTGAAAGTCAGCCTTCAGGACTCACACACCACTTCCTTCCTATACGTTCCCATAATACCCCATCATAGCAAGATTAATACTGTATTCTTCATGAATATCTTTATTTTCTTTCTGCTTATACACTCTACAAATACATTCCTGAATTATAGCATATACTCAATAAATATTTGCTGAATAAGTTAATAAGTTGAAACAATTTTTAAATTCTGAAATAGAATTCTAGACAAGAATCACTTTGCAATCCCAATTTATAACATTACCAGGAGTTATACCTGATATACTCAGACCTCGAAGAAAAAATATCCGATTACATAATTTTTGACAGATTTTATTAATTCAATCTATGACATATTAAAAATTATAGATTATGTCAAAAAAGTAAACTCCCTAAAAATGATCAATAAACTCACTGAAATTATCAACCAACGTGATTTCTTTTATATTATCATTTAGCAATCAGCGGTTGGTAAATTTTTCACTATTTAATCAGTTATTTTGTTTTTCCACACATACAGCTCTACGCATTTCATGAAAATAAATGTGCATGGAAAAGGTGTTCTATTAAAAATAACAAAATGTTTTCATTCTTTTTTGTAAAACAAGATATTAAAAATATCACTTATTAGAAAATACACTTAATGAAACTCATTTGCTTCATCATCTTTATCTGCCTGCAAGTATAAACTGGAACTAAATTGAAAATACAACAAATCTTCATTTACAGATTAATTTTATTTTTATTTTTCATTTTCATAAAAAATAATACTCCACAAAGAGTAAAACAAGTTCCATGTTCTATGTTATTTATCTTTTAAGCCTTAATTATATTTAAATTACTCTTCAACTCTTACTACATTAACATAATTGCATGTCAACTAACAAGATGTACTTATTGAATGAGGTATTTTTAGAACATTCTGCAAGTCATAATGCTTTTCCTTTTTTTTAATATATATATATATATATATATATATATATATATATATATAATTTTACCAATTATCTTTTACCAGAAGTCTCTCTTTCCCTTTTGTTCCTCTGGAAATGCAGCTTTCAGAAGTTTCATCCAAGCTATTTCACTATTCTTATTCCACAGAAATAGTGTTTATAGTATTATGTGAAGCTCAATTGATTTAGTTTTATGTATATCTTAGAAACTAATGGCAAGAATATTTAAGTGTAAATTTGATCTTTGCACACTATCTGCCAGCAGAATGTTGCTAAGAGGCAACACTGCCTCTAATACATGGCATAATAGGAGACCAAATCCAGTATAATCGTTTATTCATTCAGTTGAGAATATAAACTGGAATTCTAAGATGAGAAAGTGATCTAACTAGTCATCCTTTCACACTAGCATATATCTAAAATACTTTTGGGGAAAAAGACAAATCAAGAAATCCAAAAATGTGGGGCACCTGGGTGGCTCAGTCAGTTAAGTGTCCGACTTTGGCTCAGGTCATATTCTTGCAGTTTGTGAGTTTGATCCCCGCGTTGGGCTCTGTGCTGACAGCTCAGAGACTGGAGTCTGCTTTGGATTCTGTGTCTCCTCTCTCTCTGTTCCTTCCCCACTCACGCTCTGTTTCTCTCTCTCTCAAAAGTAAAATAAATATTAAAAAATTTTAAAAAATCCAAAAATGCGTATTTTTATCAGTGTTTAATCTTCAGTAAAAGAAAATTAAATCATGTTCCTTCTTCCAGATGGTTTTTAGTTCAGTTTATCTCTATATATCACCAAAAATAAGTAAATAAATAAAAAGACTGATTTCTCTTTTTACCATGGATTTAAATTAAAAAAAATAATTTGTGTTACTTGTTACTTTAAAATCTAAAGTTGTTTTAATAGTGTAGTTATGCTTCAAGTTTCAATTTAATTATCAAACTGTTTTTATTCTTTCATTAACTTCTAGCATTTAGTGGAAAATCTAATGTTATTCTTATTTCTTTTTTTTAATGTTTATTTATTTATTTTGAGAGAGAGAGAGCATGAGCAGGGGACAGGGGTGAAGAGAGGAGAGAGAGAATCCCAAGCAGTCTCCATGTTTACTGCAGAGCCTGATGTGGGGCTCAATCTCACAAGTGTGATGTCATGATCTGAGCTGAAACAGAGAGTCAGTTGCTTAACCTACTGAGCCACCCAGAGACCCTTGCTACTCTTATTTCTGATCACACCTGTCTTTGTTTTTGTTTTTGTCTTTGTTTTTTCCCCCCTATGGACATTTTTAAGATTCAATGGCTCTGAAGTTGCAAAATGATATGCATGTGTAAAACCTTTTAAATGTTGTAATATGCAGCCCATGGAAATGAGGCTCTTCATATTGGAGACTCTTATTCTTCAAATCCGGAACTTCTTTGTGTATTATTTGTGGGAAAATCACTTTCTCTTGTTCTGGCTGTTGTTATATAAAATTTCTATAAATTGGATCTCCTTGATCTAATTCTTAAAATGTTTTATCTCCTACTTGTCAACTGATTTCGTTATTTTTTTGAGAGATTTGTTTAGGTTTAGTTTTTAAATGTTCTGCTGATATTCAAATAATAAATCGCCATAATAATTGAATTCCAAAATGTTTTTCCTGTTTCCTTCATTATTAAAATGTTTTCTGTTCTATGATTATTTTTTCAATAGCCTCTCTTTCTTGTGTCATGCAAAAATTTCCTACATTTATTTCCAAAGTCTTCTTTCTCTGACCCGAGAGTTTGTTTGATTTGTATTTTTGTTTCTGTCTCATGTATGGAAGGCTTTTTTTTTTCCTGCCCACTTTTGGTTGACTCACTATATTTAAGAGTGAAGCTCCAGGATGCCTAGGTGGCTCAGTTGGTTGAGCCTTGGACTTTTGATTTCAGCTCAGGTCAAGATCTCACCATCAAATATCATGAGATGGAGCCCTGCCTTGGCATCTGGCTGAGCATGGAGAATGCTTGAGTTTCTCTCTCTCTGCCCCCCCTCTCTCTGCCCCTCCCGTGTGCAATATCTCTACCAAAAAAAAAAAAAAAAAAAAAAAAAGAATAAGAAAAAGAGTGAAGCTCCAGAGATTTATTTAGAGCCTCTGCAGATAGGAAAAGGCTTGCTCTTGCAGGAAGGGGATGGGGATGGATAATTGCCTGACTACTGTAGGCTGGTGGATAGGGGGTGGGGGAAGGAACTTTGAAAAGACTTTCAAACCACTTACCTGTCACTTTCCTACTCTCAGGCCCATTTTCTGTGGGATCAAAATGTATTCAAGTTTTGATCCTTTGTGAGATCCAATTGTTAAGTTTTCAGGAATTCTGCACATTCATTGCTAAATGAACAATTATTACTATTATTACTATTAAATACTATTATTACTATTATTGTTAAATATATTATATTAAAAACAGAAATACGTATATTCAAAATGTTGCAAACTCATTACTTCTTAATTATCTTACTACTATTATTTATATCTATGTATCTGTTGGTAGAGGATAATATATAATAGTGAGTTACTTCACATCTCTTCCCAAATTCACAGTGACATCTCATCAATAGCTTGAAATTGGCCATGGTAGGAGCATTTATAACATGGAAATTGGCAAATGGTACAAATCAAGGTTTAATGTATTGTTTTGTCAATTGTGTAGACTTAAGAATGTGATGGAGAAAATTTTAATAATGCAGATTAAACTTAAAATGTTGGTGTCTCTATAGCATTATATTGTCAGAAAAATTGAGGAAACATTCTTCTGGCTATTCTAACAAAGAAGTTGATCAAATCATACTGAAACAGTTAAGTTTCAACGTATGTATTCACTGATTAACTTTCTTCTTACTCATTCATGTAAACATAAATGTCTACCTCATTCATGTTGAAATAGGTCAGTACATCATCTGCACCATAGATCTGCTATAAATATTACATTTTGCAAAAATCAACAAAAATGTTCAGTAAAAATAAAATTTCTAAATGGATGGATTTTATAAAAATGGCATTATATATTTTATTATTTGTTATTACTAATCATTATATATTATTTGTAAACTATACAGATAAAGAGACCTAAGCATACATACACATGCATTGTTAAATGTTAAACAGAAACATAGGCACTTACACTGACACTTTCTCCCTCTGTCAATATGTTATAATATCTATAAACTCCATGTCCAAAAATGTTTTTATCTCTCTACTCTGCTTTCCTTTCTTATCTATTCTCTTTGTTATGGTGGGTGTGGTGTCACTGTTGGGATATTATGTCTTTAATCTTTTTTAAGTTTATTTATTTATTTTTGAGACAGAGACAGAGAGAGAACCAGCAGAGGAGGGGCAGAGAGAGAGGGACAGGGGTCTGAAGTGGGCTTTGTGCTCACAGCAGAGAACCCTACATGGGGCTCAAACTCACGAACCATGAGATCATGTCTTGAGCCAAAGTCGGACGCTTAACCGACGAGCCACCCAGTCACCCCTCTCATGTCTTTAATTTTAATGGAGTTTTGTTAGAGAGCACAAAAATAAAAATGTACACAGCTATATTTAACTAAGAATACTGTAACCAATTTAGTATAGCTCCTTCTTTCATTTATTCAGTTACTTGACAGATATTTATTGAGTATCCAAAGTAAATTTATAAAACACAGAATCTGCCCTCAAGAAATCCAAAAGAGAGAAAGGATGGAGGTATGTAAATTACCATAATGAAAAGTAAAAAGTGATACATGCCATAAGAGATACAGATACTGTGTCATGAGAAACTCAGAGAAGGTGATTATTAACAGCTGGAAGATCATTAAACATCTCATTAAGGATGATATGATGTAAGATCTGAATTTGAAAAGGTGGGTAGGAATTTGGATATCGAGAGACAAGGCCCACAGGCAGAAGGCATTATTGCTTGAAGGAGGCTGAATAAAGGCATAGAAATATGCAAGGTTATCTAGTGAATTAAATTTTGAGTAGTTTAATTTCCTTCATGAATGTGCCTAGAGGAGAGCTATTAATAAACTGGTTTTTGTTCTTTCTCTTCTTTAATGATTCACAAATGCCATTCTTGAAGTCTTCACTACTCTAAATAAAAGCTAAGGCCTAAGTTTCATGATTCTGAGTCTAATAACTAAATAAATATTCTATAAAATAATTAACCAGAAAAGTAAATATAACTTTAAACGTAGCAAAGACAATTATAATTCACGGTCCAAAGCCTCTTATTACATGAGTTTGGCAGAAAAACTGTTAAAATTTGAATCAACAATCACAGTAGAACCTTTTAAGAAATGTCTATATACATCTATCTATCTATCTATCTATCTATCTATCTATCTATTTGAATTCTGAACTTTAATAACATACCAAGATTTTCTGACAGAGCTGTAGAGATGTAAACAATGACTATGAACATATACCAATTGTTTGTTACAGATACTGGTCATGTTTGACTGACATGAAATAGATCTGCACAGGGTCTCCCTGTGACAGTGTTCTCTCCAAAGCTGCCAGAGGACAACCACCCCCCCCCCCCAGGTGAGAACACCATAAAGCAAAACTCTCCAATGCTCTATTAACTAATATTATGGAGATATGATTCAAGACTGACTAAATGATCCCAAATATTGTTTATAATGACTGTTTATGAAGCCTACACCATTACTATATTTTAAGAGCATCCATTTTTTCCCTTTTATTTGAAGGTTTAGGTTGAAAATTTAAAAATAATTTCAGATAGAATCATACATTATTTTTTTAATGTTTATTTATTTATTTTGAGAGAGAGAGAGAGAGAGAGAGAGAGAGAGAGAGAGAGAGAGCCCGAGCAGGGGAGGAGCAGAGAGACACAGACAGACAGACAGAGATTTTCAAGCAGGCTCCAACCTGTCAGCGCAGAGCCTGATGTGGGGCTCAAACTCACAAACTGTGAGATCGTGACCTGAACCAAAATCAAGAGTGGGACACTTAACCAACTGAGCCACTCATGTGCCCCAATCACACATTACTTTTAAACAAAAATAGTTAGGGCAATTAATTTTTAAAATATGCATAAGATAAAATCACAGATAATAAGAAAGTGGTTACAATGAATGGCTTAGACAAGTTACTGCAAATGTCACCAGAAAACTGTACTAGGTCTAAACAGCTATTTGATTCCATATTTACTTTTTAAGAGCAATGTATTCCCATGTGTATTTTCCATATCTTATTAAAAACACATGGACATAATCTGTTCTCATTGAATTAACTGATGTTCCACAAAACCAGCTTAAACTAACACTAAATATGCCATAATAGAAGAAAGTCCATCATGCCAAGAAGTTATAAGGATGATTAAAAAGTGTATTTGAAAAGTACCAATCATCCAAAGAAAAGTGCATATATCAAAGTGATATTTGGAAATGGTGAAACATCTGTACTCTTGGTATTATTTAACTATTTATATCTTCCATTAACATATTTTGTCACTGTAGAAAAATCCAAAGATCAATAATAGTTTCAAATATTAATAACTTTCTCCTCTTTTCACTTATTCTATGTCTGAATTTTTATGTAAATTAAAAGTTTAAACAATCTGTTGGTGAATGGCAATAGGCTAGTGTATCCTAAAACCTCAAAGAAGCCCTCAGTCAATGTGTGATGGGGGCAAAGCACTCCCAGACATTTCCAAGATCTAGGAAGAACATGCCACCAAAAATTTAAAAGAATTAATTAATCTAAAACAAATCCTTATCTTACTCAAGGTAAAACCTGCTATGTAATAGTGTCTGGCAAATATTTAATAATAATATTTAAAAATAATAATTTCTATTATTCCAGAACAGAATTACATTGGGTCAAGAAAATATCAATTTGTCACAAGATATTTTAATGACTTGGAAGATTAAATGTATTTCATTTCTGTAACATTCAGTTCTGTAGCCATAGGGGCTCCATCCCACACCACTGGGGTCACGACCTAAGCCAAAATTAAGAGTCAGACTCTCAACCCAACTGAGCTACCCAGGTGCCCCAAAGCTGTTTTTAAATATATTTCCCCAAGGGGAGGTTATTATATCCTGAAAAAAACATATGGTCATTTCATTGGTAAATTTTTTTGGGGGTGTGGATGGAGCATACTCAAGGAAATTAATTGATGAGTCTCTCATATTTCAATTGTTCCAGGTACCACAATGATTCTATAATATTCTAAATTATTTTCCCTATTCAGGCAGGAAAATAATATTCCATTCAAATATAATGCTTTAGAAAATCACAAAAAATACAAAATTAATATATATTTTAACTAAATTTAATACAGGATAAAAATACAAAATAGAGTATAATATATCTTCGATTGTTGCAATTTAATTGTCTATTAAATGGAATGATATAAACCTTTTATCTGTATGTAATGTACACACACACCATTAAGTCATTATGAAGTTTCTATAAATACTAAAAAATCACAAGTAAACATATGAATATATGAAAAGAAGACTAACTTATGGGTAATTCATTTTGTATCTCACTAAATAGGGACTTGTATTTTATTATTCAGATCTTATCATATCATTGGGCATCATATGGGTAATCTAAATGTCTATTGAAGACTGGGGGTATTTGTTAATACAGCTTAATTCATTAACAACAAATCTGGTACTACTAGCTGAGTTATATTAGATGCTTAATATAGCCCAGGGACTTCATGAAAACTTGAACCCATACAACTATGGGGTGTGTATTATTAATATTCAAATTTTACAGACCAAGAAATGGAGCCCGAGATGCCAACTAAGCTACCCAAGATCACACAGAAAGCAGTCTAGTAAGAATTTGAATTAAGTCTAAAATAGTCTACAGTTTGAGCTCCTGTTTTCTATGGTGTATCCTTCACGGTTCAGATGAAGAGCCAGCCATCAAGACAAAAACTTTACAAAGAATTTTCTGGTATTTTAACTGTAAATTAAGTAAACTACCCAAAGCAAGTATCCAAGGCAAGTCTAATGCTCATTGAGTGAGTCACCCTTTAGAAAACAACAGATGGAATTCTAATGTATATAACACAATTGTTATGTTTAATATTTCATTGTTTACATTTGAAATTGGGCAATGAACAAGCAAATTGTTCGTACTATATTCTGTATTGTGTTCTTATTCTATTGTCCTGATAACAAATATTTCTTAACTTTACTGAAATCAAAACAATATAGGGTGTCTTTTATTTACTGTAAGATAAGTAGTCCTTCACCACTGTTTTTCAAAGAGATAAACATGGTAAGTTATGCAGTTAGGAAAAATCAATGTTTTTAAATTCATTTACTCATTCATTCTTAAAATATCTGTTGTATTCAGTTATGGGCCAAGTACTGTACAAGGCAGGAAAAAGAAAATTTAAATAAAATGGAGTCCCTGCCCACGAAATCCTCTTAAAATGATAAATGAAGAGGCACCTGAATGGCTCAGTCAGTTAAACATCTGACTCTTGATTTTAGCTCTGGTCATGACCTCATGGTTTGTGCGTTCAAGCCCCGCATTGTGGTATGCACTGAGAGTGCAGAGCCTGCTTGGGATTCTCTCTCTCTTTCTCTCTCTCTCTCTGCCCCTCCCCTGCTCCTGCACGCATGCACACACTCTCTCAAAATAAATAAACATAAAAAGAAGAAAATAATGGAACAATGAAATGAATGCTCTAGTAAAAGGTGAAAGATTTATACGATCTGTAGAGAAACTAGAGTATTAAATGCTCTAATAAAAGTATAAAAATTCTGTGGCAACACAGAGAAGAATATAACTAACTGCATCTAGGGTAATTGAATGAAATTGTTTAGAAACACATTATCTATTCCCCAAATAGTTACCAGTTTCCAAGGAACAAAATTTAGAATCCTTAAACAAAGTTTGAGTATCCTTAAAATTGAGAAGAGATTTGAAAAACTCCTTAATAGATAACCTTTAATAGATTTACAATAAAGTTCTTTATTTTAAAGTGATATTTGGTAATATATTTTTTCAGAGAACATTTTGGGGACACTGGTATGAGCTGGGTTACATGTGTAATCCAATGTTTTTCATTTAATTGGAAATGGGCTCACTGACCACATATATTGGACTAATCCATTTAGCAAAAATCCCAACTTCACACAATTTTCTTAATGGAGAGAGATGTTAGATGTTAATCTCCTGTTTTGTACCTAAAGAAAATATGATCACATATCACATAGAGATTTAATCTACTACTTTTGAGGCCAGAAGCCAACTGGCCAATGGACTGTTAGTCACTGGGATAATTTACTTTCTGTGGATCATTTCTATTTACCATCATTTAAACTTAGCTTCTTTATGATCATGTTAAAAATAGCATGTTAGAAAAAGAACTAAAGAAAAAAGGCACAGAAATTTAAAAATATGAGTTGTGACAAGTAGCACTATGACTGAAGAGAAAAAGGGATATAAATCTATGTAAATAATATTTTTTGATACTGTGAATAATGATTCAACTTCAAGGAAAAAGGGCCTACTAATAATAAAATTAAACATAAAACACAGTGGGGCTCCTGGGTGGCTCAGTCAGTTAAGTGTCTGATTTTGGCTCAGGTCATGATCTCACAGTTTGTGAGTTCAAGCCCCGTGTCGAGCTCTGTGCTGACAGCTCAGAGCCTGGAGCTTGCTTTGGATTCTGTATCTCCCTCTCTCTCTGCTCCTCCCCAACTTACGCTCTCTCTCTCCTTCAAAAATAAATAAAAACATTAAAAATTTTTTTAAAAATAAAATAATACTCAATAGTGTTTAAGTTTTTTTTTTTTTTCCTAAGTTTACTGGAAGCCTTACAACACAACAATAGGAAGAGCTTGTATTAAAGAACAATTTAAATGTGGCAGTTAATTTGTCACTCTGGAGACTTAGTGTATTCCAATCTGGAAAAGTTTCTGTTTTATAAAAGCATCTGTTTCCTAACTGAGAAACTACTTTCAAACTTGTTTTATAGTCTAAATATTTTATATATTCTGTTGTTTACCATAGCGGCATCAAAGTTGAATGTATTCAAAAATAAAAAGGGGCGCCTGGGTGGCTCAGTTAGTTGGGCAGCCGACTTCGGCTCAGGTCATGATCAAGCGGTCCGTGGGTTCGAGCCCCGTGTCGGTCTCTGTGCTGACAGTTCAGAGCCTGGAGCCTGTTTCAGATTCTGTGTCTCCCTCTCTCCGACCCTCCCCTGTTCTTGCTCTGTCTCTCTCTGTCTCAAAGATAAATAAACGGGGGCGCCTGGGTGACGCAGTCGGTTAAGCGTCCGACTTCAGCTCAGGTCACGATCTCACGATCCGTGAGTTCCAGCCCCGCGTCGGGCTCTGGGCTGATGGCTCAGGGCCTGGAGCCTGCTTCCGATTCTGTGTCTCCTTCTCTCTCTGCCCCTCCCCCCTTCATGCTCTGTCTCTCTCTGTCTCAAAAATAAATAAAAACATTAAAAATTTTTTTTTAAAAAAAATAAACGTTAAAAAATTAAAAAAAATAAAAAACAAAAACAAATATACAAAGAAACTACTAACACAGCATACAGTTAACCGCTCGGGCATGGGCTTATGCTTAAGGATGAGGGGCAATCATTAGAAAGCTACACCCTAATGGCTACACTTGACACTGAGGAGTGCTGCAGGTGCTCAGACACAATTGGAAATGTATTGTCTATTGTCCATTATCGTAGTTGGGAAAGAACTGTGCGTTCCTGTACGTGTGTGTGTGTGTGTGTGTGTGTGTGTGTCCAGAGGGTTTCTAGTCTATGACCATTTACCCCAGGAAAATCAGAGTTAGGGAGTGGTAACTTATTTCATTCTAGCACAAACATTTGTGCTCTTTGTAGAATGCTTTTACATGTATACTAAAGCATGCTACACGTAACATTAAGTCTGTTCTTTAAAAGAAGAAAGGCATGAGACATTAAAGGCAGTTTTTGTTAATCAAGGCAGTTATTTATAATTACTTAAACAAAGCTGGTTCCCCAATGTAGATGGTTTCTTCAGCAATACAAAACTATCCTTTTTGTTACATTTAACGTTCTTCTTTTTGAATTCTAGGTTATCTGATATTAATATGTCCATCTTGCATTTTGTGTTTGTGCTTTCCTGCTTTTTTTTTTTTTTTTTTTTGAGAGAGAAAGTACATATGAATGGAAGCGGAGAGGAGGGCAGAGGGGAACAAAGAGAGAGAGAGAGAGAGAGAGAGAGAGAGAGAATCTTGAGCAGGCTCCAAACCCAGAGTGGCACCCAACACAGGGCTTGATCCCTGGAACCGTGAGATCATGACCTGAGCCAAAGTCAAGAAAGAGTTGGATGCTCAACAGACTGAGCAACCCAGGTGTCCCTAAATCAGCATTCTAATTTAACACATGCTTGTCATTTTATGTGTCTTGTAAATAGCATACAGTTGTAAGATGTTTGTAAACCTTTGTAAAATGCATACAGCTATAAGATGTAAAACTTTGACTTTTAATAGAAAAGTATAATGTATAACCAGATATATTTCTTCAACTTACCTTGTTTTCTGGTTTTGTTATTTATTTTTTCCCTTCATGTTTCCTAATAATATCCATGTAATTGGCATATGGCATAGATTAAATAAGCTGATATTTACAATTCCTGGCACACAGGGTTCACTGAATAAATGATAATTTATTTGCCTTTTCTCACCTTTCCCACCTATTCTATTCTTTGGTCTCTGATAACCTTGGAAGGTATCAATGATGCTATAAATTCTATTATAAGTAACTTACACTATAAATGATATATTTGCTTTGAGGTGAGGGCAAATGATCAATATAGAAAAACTAAGACTAGATACAACTTCTATTGTTTATGTGTTCAATTAATTCCCTTTTCTACCAAAATAATTACTCCAACATATGTCTTTTAAGCTTTTTTTTTTTTTAACATTTATTTATTGTTGAGAGACGGAAAGCGACAGAGTGTGAGCAAGGGAGGGGCAGAGAGAGAGGGAGACACAGAATCTGAAGCAGGCTCCAGGCTCTGAGCTGTCAGCACAGAGCCCGACGCGGGGCTCAACCTCAGGAACTGTGAGATCATGACCTGAGCCCAAGTCGGACGCTTAACCGACTGAGCCACCCAGGCGCCCTCCAACATATGTCTTAATATGCAGCTACTTTTGTCTTTTTCCCTGATTTTTTCCTTACTAAATTTCATTGATTTACTACGTAAAACTTTTACAACATGCAGAATGTCTCTTACTTTGGACTTCGTGTTTCAGTGTTATGTTGTCATTTGTCTTGAGGCAAATATAGATAATGTGTGAGTCAGCAACCGATTTCTCCTTAATCAGGCACAAGACTGTTGAAGTGCAGAGTTTAGGTGCAATACGAACAGTGGGATAAAGATGCCAGGCCAAAAAGTTAAATACATATTTTGCACTGGATTTATCTTTGTATCGGAGATGTTGCAATGGTATGCTCACCACCCAGTAGCATTGATCTCCTGGTGAATGCTTATGAGTTTATGATTCACTCAGAGGTGAGGTAATCCTTCTTCAAAATCATTTAGCAGTTTTGCACATCTATCAAATTATTTTATTACCATCTTAAAGTGGGTTCAATTTATTACTTTTTGTATATTTCATCTTTCATGATGCTCAAAGCTGCTAACTAAACTGGTTCTTCAAAAAAAATGTAGGGGTGCCTGGGTGGCTCTGTCAGGTAAGCATCCAACCTGATCACAGCTCAGGTCCTCATCTCAGGGTCATGAGTTCAAGTCCCATGTTGGGCGTAAAACCTTTTATTTTATTTTAAACTTTTTATTTATGTTTTAGAGAGAGACAGACAGAGAGACAGAATGTGAGCTGGGGTCAGAAAGAGAGGGAGACACAGAATCTGAAGCAGGCCCCAGGCTCTGAGCTGTCAGCACAGTGCCCGACATAGGGCTTGAACCCATGAACCATGAGATCTTGACCTGAGCAAAAGTGGGATGCTTAACTGACTGAGCCACCCAGGTGTTTCTCTACTTAAAACAAAATGCATAACATTGTGAGTGGTTATGATTTGCCCAGATTTCATCTAATTCTCACTATGACTTATTCAGAAAATGCTTGTCCCACTGCTGTTTGGCAGGTATAACTGGGATATTCTTTGTAATAGGAAATTTCCAGATGTATCGTCAGAGCTGAGCTATTCTTTTAAACCAGTGCACATCACCCCTGTACCCTAATGTCCTTTCTATTTGTGCAGAGTTATTTAGATCTATCCAATGGGCAAGAAAGGGGCAGGGTTTGTTTTAAAATTCTCTGAAGAAAATACATAAGAAAATAAGACTGTTTTCATAATTAATATTTTGATATTTACCTGAGAGCCCCTAGAGGACACACCTACAGGAGGGTGTGCCTTGAAGCCTGTAATGGCATCTTTAATACTCCCATGAAATAGCATAAAAAGAGTTTGAACATGGCTTTCTCAATGATAATGCACAATTTCCCTCTCTTCAGCTATTCTCTGTTCTGTAATCAGACGCTAGATATAACTGAAAATCCCATGGGTGGAGGGGTCAGAATTACAATGCTCCAGAAACCTTTGATCCCTCAGCAAACCAGATTAGCAATCTGTACCATTCTAATAACCATATAAGTATTCATATTCTATAGGGGAACAATTTTACTAACTCATAATGTATTAAACAGACAAGTGAAGCTAAAATTTCATATTGTTTTTACATTTAAAAAGACATGATGCATCACATGAAAAAGCTATATGAAGAGCTTACTTAAAACTTGAACAAATATATCACATGCCAATAATATTGTTTTAAATTGGAGATTACACACAATGTTATCACTTTATGCCTCTTGGAGATACAAAAATCACTACCAACGATTATTTCTTTCCATGTCTTCAGCTATGTAAACCGACATAAATCCCATAAGAACACTATATGTAACTACCTCATAAATTTTTCCCGAAGCTCTTATGATTCTTGCTAGGTCTGGAAATATTTTTCCCTCGTTAAGAAGAGCTATCACTTTTTGAGCACTTATTGTGTGCAACAAGGCATGGTCAGGCATTTTAGGAAAAAGGTGTCCAACTCTCCAAGAATTCTGCAAGGGACCATTTTTGGTGCCATTCATTAGATTAATAAAACTGAGATTCGGAGGTGTTAAATGACTTACGTTTCCACAGCCAATAAATGATAGAATCGGGATTCCAATCGAGACCTGTCAAATTCCAAGTCTGGACATTTATCCCCTCAGGGAAAGAACTTTCACCCAAAGCTTCTCTTAAATGTAACTCCCTCAAGGATTTACTCTAGGTCAGAATGACAGTTTAAAAGGTTAATGGATGTGTGTTCTGTTACTCATTCAACAACATTGTTAATACTTAATGTATTGGTCTCTTTTTTAGGCTCAGCACATACAAAAGAGAATCGGACCTGGTACCTTGCCTCTCAGGACTCTAAGCCAGTTGCTGTGGGAACACAGAGAATGTAATAAAGCTGGTCTTGGGAAGAAGGGAAACTTCACAGAGGAGCTGATATCTCAAGTGGGTCTTATAGAATGAAGTAAGATATTGGTGAGTGCTATTGGCTTACAGGATTAATGTGTAATACTAGGAAATAACACATTCTTATTTTTTCAGGGACATTCTAGAGCCCCTTAAGTCAAAATAATGACCCAACAAGTTAAAAGGTCATATTTTTCAGAAATGCATTTTTATGGAGAAGCATATTTCAGTGTTTCTCTAGCTATACTGCTGCCACTTTGCCCACAAGTAAAAATAGCCTTGAATATTTTTTATGAGTAGTACGAAAACTACATCTAACCACACTTGTTGATAAAATACAACCAAACACAAAATATGCTTTTAAAAGCTCAAATGTTAATGTAAGTTTGTTTCCCAAAAAAGCACTAAAGGAAAATTGTTATGCAGAAAATAAATGTTATTTTGTTTAAAGTAATTCTCTCACTTCCATAAAGAATAAGGCAATATACTTTTAGTTCCAAATCGAGAACATTTTGGTGGAAAAAATCACCTAAGAACATAGGCTGATGAGGTAGCTACCATTTGATGATTTTTTTGTTTGTTTAATTTTCCCATCTTTGTTGCCCATGCTTGAAAAGATGTGAGAAAAAATATCCTATCTCCATGTATGCCCCCAGGAGTAAAGTGTTACCCTTCCAATTCTTCCTAAGTTTTAATTACGAGAGTAATTATCTTGACATAATGTACAAAATATTGTGATATTTCATTTTCAATTATTCAGTTCTATTGGCAGACTAGGGCACACATTACAGATGTGCATACATCCATGTTTGCTAACAATGCACTGTCAAACATAACATTTTTTTATTATTTTTTAATGTTTTATTTATTTTTGAGACAGAGAGAGACAGAGCACGAGGTGGGGAGGGGCAGAGACAGAGCAAGACATAGAATCTGAAGCAGGCTCCAGGCCGTGAGCTGTCAGCACAGAGCAACGCGGGGCTAAAACTTACGAACCATGAAATCATGACCTGAGCCAAAGGCGGACGCTCAACCGACTGAGCCACCCAGGCACCCCAAACATAACTAAAATTTTAAATTATAGTTAACAACAATAGGGTAGCTAATTTCCCTTAAGTACTTCTGATAGGATTCTTACTAATTAGAATTGGAGCTAATCTGAATTTCAACACTTACGTATGTTTTAAGTGTTGAAGTTTTGGGGCACCTGGGTGGCTCAGTCGGTTAGGCATCCAATTTCAGCTCTGGTCATGAGCTCGCAGTTAGTGGATTTGAGCCCTGCATCAGGCTCTGTGCTGACAGCTCAGAGCCTGGAGCTTGCTTCAGATTCTGTGTCTCCTTCTCTGTCTGTGCCCCTCTCCTGCTCATGCTCTTGCTCTCTCTCTCTCTCTCTCTCTCTCTCTCAAATATAAATAAAAGTTAAAAACAATAAATCACATACAGTGTTACAGTTTTATTCTTTATCATATCGAAGAGTTAATTTATGGGTCACTGTTTTTAAAATTACAATACCTTGTTTCTTTAAAGGTAAACTGTATTGGATACAGCCTTTGATTCGGTGTTGAAAAACAAAAGAACCATTAATACAGATTTATTTTAATTATGTTTCCATGTATATTTAATGTAACATTTTAATCCATCCCCCTGGTATAAAAGTCTTAGTAAAAAATAAGATACCAAAAGAAAAGGATCCAGTTATAAACAGGTACTCGTATATGAAAAGGCTGGTTATTTTTTATTTTGTATTATGCTTATGTAGGTGTATAAATTAGATATGAAAGTACAGTTTAGTCTATGTTTTATTTGAAAATCCCTATAACTTTTCAAAGCACAGACTAAACCAAGAACCATTGCTGACAGCCAACTTTGACCCTGTCCTTGTGATCTTCTTGGCAACATAATTTGCACCCTGTAGAAATGAAGATGACTTTTTCCTATGACAAGACTGTGTTCGACACTGGTTAATTAGCACGCAGATGGCAGGGAGGCTGCCCATTTTACCCCCTACTATACAAACCGCACATTTATATGCAGCACATATTGCAAAGTGGAATATGTGCACAAGTCGTATGGCAGTAATCAGGTCCTCACTTTTGAGAGTTAGAACAAAAAAGAAGGTAATGATTATGAACTTCAAAGTACAGTGCACTCAAATAATTGGACAAGCTTCATTGAGAAAAGATGAGGCACAATTTACTGTGCTGTTCTTATAATTTAATTCCTAATTCTTGAAAAAGCAAATGTACATTTGAAATTTATATACATACAAAGATACTCATAAATTGATTGGCGATGTAAATAAACCACTGTTTAAAGGAATAGCAGAGAAATACCATGTATACTTGTTTTAGGATTGCATTTTGAGGGTTTTACTTGAATATAAATATCTGATGATAATGACCTCAGGGCACTTCAAACAAGGAGGCTTCATTGTGAAGTACTTAGACTGAAAAGAAACAGAGCCAGAATCCCTTGCCTATGGCTGTACATTTCCTTTTCCTTACTCCCTCCCAGATGCATAGGATTTCCCCTCAAACTGAATGGCTATGGAAAAGTTTAAATATTTATACCCTTATAGCAAATTCCTAAAAAACAAAACAAAACAAAAAAAAGACTGTAGCTACAGTTTGAAGTATAGGTTGCCTTAGGCAAATGAAAGTAAATAAAGACATAGTGAGCTTTCATTGACAAATTATTTATACCTCAATTTTATTTATCCTCTGGATACAATTAATCAAAACTTGATAGAGCTTATGTAAAACAGGAAAGATTCAAACCTTGGTTATTTGTGAACAGGGTCTCTTATTTACTGGCTCGTTTTTTACCTAACTTTTCTTATATGTTCTACCCTCACTTAAATTCTTAAAATCACTTAAAAGAAAATTTTGGAATGCCAAACAACAATATTGATATAAGATTTGAATTAAGAATATTTATTTCAGGACTCTAGTTCTCCTTGAAGACATATTTATTTTGGCTGAATCACCACTAGAATTATGAAATATATTTTGGTACACAAGGTTAAGAGAATTTTCAGCAAATAAATCTACAAGAGTTCCTATTTCTTGATTCTATTCAAAGCATCAACCTAATATTTAGATCATTTACTTTCTCTGTACCACATTCAAAATGCTAGACTCAGACAACCCCACCCATAATATAAAATTTTACAATATGTTATCTTTAAACAATTAAGTGAAATTATTTATGTAGAAATGCATATTAATATTTTTGTCCTTATATTTACTTTTTGCTCCAACAATACCAGATCTTTCTGTAGGTTTTCAAAGACAGCCTCTGGGACTGACTATATCTTCATGCTTCCCTGGCAATGACACTTTTCACTTTGAAGATGTCAAACAAGGAAAGGAAGCATCACATAATTTAGGAGTGAGAATGAATGCGAGCCCTGAGCACTGGTCATCCTTGAAGCAGAAAACTTAATGTGCATTCCAGACAAGAAATATACTGCAGAGGGCAAGGACATGGGACCACAGCCAGATCTTATATTCACCTTTCATGATTCTTTAAAAGATCACACCATATCAACTTATTTGGGAGGAAACTTATTATTAATGGAATGGGCTTTTCCTTTTGTTGTTGTTGTTCACAATAATTATATAGCTTTTTTTTTATTTTTTGGAGAGGTACTGTCACTGTTACTATTTGTGGACTGCCATCCAACTAAAATTTTAGGAGGAGGCTTTGAAAAGTAAATCTAAAAGCAGAATATTGATGAAATAAATTGTGGAACTCCCTACTTCATTATTATAAAGGAATATTGTTTAGAATACATTTGTAAGTAAAAAGCAGATGCTAAAATAATATAAGGTGGAGGATGTGGACTTCCACTTTGGATACAGAAAACTACAAAACTGTTCCCTCCCACCCAATGAAAATAGGCCAGATATTCTTCAAAATGGTAACCTGATTCTTGAATCTGTCAGAAAGCTGTAAACATATTGAGACCAAAAAAACCTGAATACCAAAGAAGGACAAGCCCCTCCAGGGAAATATAGGGCTCACAAACTGTCTTGCTTGTCAAAGATCATGCAAGGAAGAGGCTTGAGCCCCCATAAAAGTGAGACCCAAAAGAATGAGCTAAAAATTTAACACAGCCCAAGAAGTTTAGCCTAGGGTATCCATTTGGAATAGCTGGAGATCACAGACACAAAGAGAGTTCAAACTCATTTGCATGCTCTCTACAGTAGTGTTCAGCCTGTGCTAAGTGGGAAAACTGGGGGCAAGACAGGAGCCTGAGGAGGGACACCCTAGGTGGATCAGGCAGTCTGGAGGAGATCAGCAGCTGTGGGTTACACAACATACCTTGCACTTCTCTGGACTCTTCCGTGCAAAGCAAAAAGCCTTAGGACATAGGGGAGAGGCAGCAAAGACGCTTGAACTATGGTTGGGGAAAGGGTAGAAAAAAACAAAACAAAACAAAACAAAACAAAACCCACTAGTCTTAGAGAAAGGACAGGAAACTGGGATCTAAGATCCTATACTCATTCAAAGCTTAGATACCCTATCATGGCAGGACAGAACAGAAACTCTCATTCCAGATCAAAGTCAACAACAGATACAAGACAGAGTCTGGGTATACAGTAGTATCTCTTTATCCAGATTTTTGCTTTCCAGTCTTTTTTTTTCTTTTTCAGTTTCCCATGGTCACCACTGTACAGAAGCAAATGATCTTCCTTCTCATATGTCATCTCACATCATCACAAGAAGAAGGTGAGTACAGTACAATAAAATATTTTAAAAGAGAAACCATATTCACATAACTTTTATAACAGTATATTGTTGTATTTGGTCTATTTTATTATTAGTTACTGTTGTCAACTTGTTACTGTGCCTAATCTACCAACTTTACCATACGTATGTATGATGAATTAGAAAAAAAAAAAAAACATAGGGTTTGGTCCTATTGATGGTTTCAGGCATCTCGTGGGGGTTTTGGAAAGCCTTCTTTGTGGATAAGTGGAGACTAATGTATAAACATACAAGTTGAAAACTGTTTCAAGATTAACATTTGATAGAACATGGTAGTTGAAGACTCAGGCTCAGGGCTATAACCTAATCTGTTTAAATGAGGACTGTATCATTTGCCATGAGTTATACTGGCAATTTTTCAAATCTCTTTGTGCATTAGTTTCTACATCTATAGAACAGGGAATACAATAGTACCCTTCTTATTTATAGAGTTGTTATGATGAATAAATACCGGGCATACCACCTGGAAAGCGTTCAATGTATGTTAATCATTGCTGTTGTTATTTATGGCTAACATTTTGCTAACATATAGGATGTATTTGTATACATCCTATATGTATACAATACGCATTGTATTTCAGGTTACACTTATTTGAAATTGTATTGAAATACAATACGCATTGTATTTCAGGTTACACTTATTTGAATAAGATAACTATTATTTGTCCAAGATAGCCTTTTGATTGTCTTAAGTAATCATTGACAAATGAGAATGAGCTAATATTTCAAAAATATGAATATAATAAGGTGGCAATCTCAAACCAAGAAATGAAGTTTAATTATCAGTTTATTAAAAAGCAACAACTTGTCTTAAATCCATAATTATTCTTAGTGACAGATGTGTATATATCTTCAATAAAGAATGGAGAAAATAGGGTTAATATTGATATTTCTTAAACAAACTTGAAAGTAGTGCATTATGATAAAGAAAAAGGAGTAGGTCCTAGAGGCAGCATTTCGAACAGAACCAGAAATGAGGCTAAGAGTGAAGCGAAAGGGAGATGAAAGTGCACACACACAAAAATGGCAGTTTCAGGTTATTTAACAAAGGGGCAAATTAACTTACACAACTCAATAGCTCATAGACCCATCACAGCTCTTTGAAATCATGCAAAAATTAACTCTCCATTGAGATACTGTTATCAAAAGGAAAAAAGAAAAAACCAAAAAGACTTTCCTGGACCCAAGTCTTGCCCTATCAATGACATCACTATCTTTAAGAAAAAAAGAAATCACTCAACAAATTTTGGAATCAGTTTAGTCACATGCAAATGAGAAGTCTTCAGGAATCCTTTCAAGAATATACACTTGCATGTGGAATTCTTAAATGCTGAGCAAGTAAGTGTTCACATGAACATTTGCTGTGTCTTTTAAGCAAGATATTGAATAGGAGCAGAAGCAAAACTGAATTTCTTTCTCATTGTAAAGAGAGTCACACTTGAACCCACTTCACTGAGTTATCTGGTTAAAAAAAATAATAATAATGCAAGTTATTACATTTAAACCTGACAAAGTACTTTTCAGAATGGATGCATTCTATGGAAATTGATCTAGTTTTAATGAGATCTCACAGAATGGGACACAATTAAAATGGAACTGTTTTGCTCTATGGTCTTTATGGAACAGGGGCCATTATTTGAAGAGGCTGATTTACCTTAAAAAGTGTTCTTAAAAAATGTTCTTAAAGATGAAAAGGCTATTCAAGGGAATATAATGAGTATAGCAAATATTATTATTGATAATTATAATTTTATAAATATTTAACATTATATGAGAATAGGGAATGAGTAATAAAAATGTATTACCTCTTTTTATACCAGCTAAGTTCTAAATGAAAAGTTCAAATGTAAGACAAATAACACAAAACTTTCACATCTAATTTCCACAATCATGTACACATAGAGTACTTTTATATATCTTTTCTATATTTTACAGACATCTTAAAGTATACATGTGCAAAATTATATCCAAGAATTCATGCTTTTCATTCTCTAGTGCACCCTATTCCAGTAAATGGCATGAGAGCTTACCAAAAATTTGAAAGTTATTCTTGACTCCTCTCTGTCCCTTCCATTACATGTGGTAAATGGAACCCCTCTTAGTTATATCTTGTAAATTGATCTAGTAATAGTGCATTCAGGGAAAAGAAGTCATAAGATAATGTGGTATGCTATGGAAATCTCAATCAATACTTACGCCATTTTTGACCTACATCATGGAGAACATAAAATGAAATATACATAAATATCGATTAACCCAAAAGAAGGCAGTAAGGGAACAATAGAAATAAAAAAAAAGGATGTATGAAAATCAAATAGTAACACGTTAGATTTAAATTTAACCATATTAACTAAATGTAGATATAGCAACACTCTAATTAAAGGCAAAAATTTCCAGATTAGATTAGAAAAATAAAACGGTATGCCATTAACAAGAAATGCCCTTTAAATATAAAGAAACAAATATGTGAAAAGAAAAAAAAATAAAGATGTAGCATATAAATAGTAAAAATGGTATGGCTACATTAATACTTAATCAAAAGATATTATCAGAGAATATGGAATGATGGGAAAAGTGGCAGTTATTCAAGAAGACAGAACAAATTTAAATGTATATACAACTAATAACAGTGCTTCAAAATGTATTAAGCAAAAAACAGACAGAACTAATGTAATTACAGTTGCAAACATTAAAAATCCTCTCTCAGCTACTGATAAAACACATAGACAAAAATCAGCAAGGATATATAACATATGAACAATATTGATTATTGTAACCTAATTTTTATTAAACACTACATACAATAACGGCAGGATACACATTCTTTTCAAATATACAGAAAACGTTCACCAAAACAGACCATATGTCTGGCTATAAAATAACTCACAATAAATTTCAGAAGTATGCTAACATGCAGAATGTTGTTTGATCAAAATAGAATTTAATTAAGACTTGCTATAAAACCATCATATAATCTGTAAATAGCATACTGTTATATAATCCATCAATCGAGAAAGTAATCATAATACAAAATTATGGAATTATAATAAAAATGCAATATATCAATAATTGTAGGATGCTGTGAAAATAGAGTTTAGAGAAGTGTA
This sequence comes from Acinonyx jubatus, assembly GCF_027475565.1. Lineage (NCBI taxonomy): Eukaryota > Metazoa > Chordata > Mammalia > Carnivora > Felidae > Acinonyx > Acinonyx jubatus. Next base: position 39,801,519 of record NC_069385.1, read on the forward strand.
TAGCTTTCAATGCCGACAGTAGAAAATGGGGAAAAACTTAAAAGCAGTGACCTAACCAGAAAAGAAAAGTAGCTCAAAGTAATTTGACAAAATAAGTCATTGAGAGCAGAAATAAATGAAGTAGAAAACAAACAAAAAACAGAGGAAATTAGCACAATAAATGCTCCTTTGTGAAAATATCAATAAATTTATAAATCTCTACCAAGACTAAGAAAAGAATGAAAATGGACGTTACCAATATCAGAAGATAGGAAGGAGTACAAATTCAGATCTTATAGATGTCAAAAGATAACAAGAGAATATTATGAACCACTTTAGGCCAATAAATATGAAAAATTATGTAGGAGAAAAACACAAATTACCAAAACTTGAAAAGAAGAGAAAATCTCAATAGCTCTATTTATTATTTACTTATTACTTAAAAGTAATTTGATTACTTATTAAATTATTAAAAAATTAATCTGTAATCAAAAACCTTTACCAAAAGAAAATTCGAGGTGCAGAATTTTTTTCTCTGGAGAATTCCATAGGAATGTTTAAGAAAAAGCAATATCATTCACACGTGAACTCTTTAAGAGAAGATGAGGGGACATACACCTTGACCCTGACACCATAATCTAGTAACGTTTTGCAAGAAAAAAAATACAGATCATCCCTCATGAACATAGACGCAAATATCTGTAACAGAATCCTGTTAATTTGAATCTAGCAATATTCAAAAATGATAATATATCCTGCTCAAGTGTGGTTTATCGTATGAATGCAAAGCTGGCTTCAAAAAAATGTGCAATTTAACAACACAGCAGAATGATAGAAAAATAATATAATCCTCCTGATTGATTCTGGAAAAGCATTTGACAAAATTCAAAGTATACATAAAAAAAATGTCAGCAAACTAGGTATGAATAGATGTGAAGTTCCTCAGTTTTATAAAAGCCATTTGAAAAACCAAAGGCTAGTTTCATATTTAATGGTGAAAATGCTGAATGAATTCCTGGCATCAATACAAGGATTATATTCTCACAATGTCTATTCAATATTATACTAGAGGTCCCACCCAGAGGAATAAGGCAAGGGGGAAAAACAAATATCGGAAAGGAAAACACAAAACTCTATTCCCTGATGACATAGCCATGTCTGTAAAGGACCCTAAGTACTAAAACGATAACAACCAGTATTAATAAGTAAGTTTATACGATTGTAGAACACAAAGTTAATATGAAAAACAACTGCCTTTCTGTAAAATAGAAACAAATTTTTAAAATTAATTATAATAACACCAAAAATTACTTATGATAAATATAACAAAAAAACATGTGAACTTAGAAAACTACAAAACATTGCAGATAGAAATCTTAAAAAGGTCTAATAAATGAAGATTCACAACATGTTTATGGACTGAAAGACTATATTCTATGCAGTTCCAATTAGAATCCTCACAAGCTTTTTTGTAAATCAACACGCTAATTTTTAAATATTATAATCCAAAGGACTCTAAAGAGGCAAAATAATTTTGAAAAAGAAAATAACACTTATCCTTCCTGACTTTACAACTGACTGTAACACTAATGTACAGTATCGGCACAACAATAAATATAAAATCAATGTGGAAGAATAAACAAACCAGATAAAAACCTACACACATGCAACCAACTGATTTTCAATAAAAATCTCAGAATAATTCATTGCAGGTAATACAAGAAGAACTTCAATCCCTAATCAAAAATATTCCATACATGAAATATATCATAAAAAAAAACAAAAGAATGTTTGAGTCCCTGAGATAGGCAAAGATTTTTAAAAATGGCACCAAAAGGAAGAAAGGAAGAAAATGATAAATAAAATGAAGAAGGAAGAAAATGATAAATTGGACTAGGTGAAACCATCTAGGTGAAAAATAAAGACATAAAAGGAAGAAAATGATAAATTGGACTAGGTGAAACCATCTAGGTGAAAAATAAAGACATAATCATATGCACACAGACTGAAAGAAATTTAAAAACTCACTTTATATATTTGCCAGAATATCAAAAAGGTATAACATTACATATAGCTCCAGAATTTGTGAATCAATTAATTTATACAACTGTAGTTATATAAAAATTAATTTAACTTTTCAAGTCTTTTAAATTAACTTAGATACAAGTTTATTTTTGGACATTTTTATACACATTTAAAAATGGACACAATTATAAGATCTGTGTGAGAAAATGTACAAAATTTTGATGAAAGAAATCAAAGAAGAACTAAATGAATGGAGAAATAGTCCATGTTCATGGATAGGAAGACTCAAACTTATCAAGATGTCAGGTCTTCCCAGCTTGATCTACAGATTCAATATAATCTCAAACCTAATCAAAATCCAAAATCCCCATGAATTATTTTGTAGATATTGACAGCCTGATTCTAAAGTTTTTGTTTTTTGTTTTTGTTTTTGTTTTAAGTAAGATCTACACCCAATGTGAGGCTTGAGTTCACAACCTTGAGATCGGGCGTTGCATGCTCTACCAACTGAGTTGGCACCCCAACTCAGGGGTAGAATAGGCACCCGTATTCTAAAGTTTTTATAGTGTCTCAGTCCCTTTGTGCTGCTCTAACAAAATATCAACAATCGGGTGGGTTACAAACAATATAAATTTATTTCTCAAATTTCTGGAGGGTGGTAGTCCAAGATTGGGGTACGAAGCACAGTCAGGTGAAGGTTCTTTCCCAAGTTGCAAACCTCTTGCAGTCTCATGTGGTAGAAGGGGAAAGAGAGATATGGAGAGCCTTTTCTATAAGGACACTAATCCCATTCATGGGGGCTCCACCTTTAGGACTTACTCACCTCTCAAAGGTCTCATCTCCTAATGACACTACCTTAGGGGTTAGGTTTCAACATATGGATGGAGGGGCAGAGACACAAATATTCAGATCATGGCATATAGAGGGGCAAAAGATACAGAATAACAAACATAATATTGAAGGAGAATGAAGTTTGAGGATTCACATATGTAACTTGAAAACTTACTATAAAGCAACAGAATGATGATGATAATAATAATAGTAGTAATAATCATACAACTTACTATAAAGCTATAGTAACACTGTGGTATTGGTGAGAGAATAGACAAATAGATCATTGGAACAGAACAGTAGACCCAAAAATATACCCACATAAATACAGTCAACTAATCTTTTCACAAAAGAGCAAAGATAATACAATAGAAAAAAAAGTAGTCTTTACAAAAAATTGTGCTGGAACTAGGTACGTAAGAAAAAAAAGGAATTTTAGACAGAAAGATGACCCCGTTCATAAAAATTAATTCAAAATGGGTCACAGACCTAAATGTAAATGCAAAACTACAAAACTCCTAAAATGTAACATAAGAAAAAAATCTAGATGACTTTGGATATGGCAATTCTTTTTAAAAAAAATTAATGTATATTTATTTTTGAGAGAGAGAGCAGGGGAAGGGCAGAGAGAGAGAGGGGATAGAGGATCTGAAGTGGGCTCTGTGCTGACAGCAGAGAGCCCAACACATGGCTTAAATTCACTCACCATGAGTTCATGACCTGAGCCAAAGTCAGAGGCTTAACCTGAGTCACCCAGGCACCCCGCAATGCTTTTTAGATACAACACCAAAGGCATGATGAATGTAAGAAAAATTCATAACATTAAAATCTTCTGTTCTGTGAAAAGACAATGCCAAGAGAATGAAAAGACAAACCACAGGCGGGGGGGGGGGGGGGCGGAGAATATTTGCAAAGGACACACCTGACAAAGTATTGTTATCTAAAATATTAAAAAATAATAAAATTCTTAACAGTAAGAGAACAAACAATCCAACTAAAAATGTGCCAAAGATCTTAATAGATAACTCACCAAAGAAGATATACAGATGGCAAATAAGCATATGGAAAAGATATTCCACATCATATGTCATCATATGTCATTAGAATGGCCAAAATCCAGAACACTGACAACGCCAAATGCTGACAAGGAACAGGAGCTCCCCCATTCATTGCTGGTGGGAATGCACAATGGTACAGTCACTTTATAAGACAGTTTAGCAGGTTCTTATAAAATTAAATATACTTTTATATCATGTAATCCAGCAATTGAACCCCTTGGTATTTACCAAAAGGTGTTGAAAACTTATTTCCATACTAAAAGCTGCACATGGTGTTTAGAGCAGTGTTATTTATAATTTCTAAAACTTGGAAGCAACCTAGATTCCCTTCATTAGGTGAATGGATAAACTGATAGATTGAGACAGGTGAATATCATTCAGCACTAAAAAGAAAGAAGGTATCACGCCATAAAAAGACAGGAAAGAAATGTAATTGGATGTTACTAAGTGAAAAAAGCCAATCTCAAACATACACTCAAAAGGTACAAGATTCCAAAAGTCTGGTAGGATTCCAACTCTATGACGTCCTGGAGAAGGCAAAACTACAGAGACAACGAAAAACCCAGTGGTTGCTAAGGTGTGGGGGCAGGGTGGGATTAATAGGTAGAACACAAAGGATTTTTAGGGCAGTGTAATTATTCTATATTATACTATATTGGTGGATAAATGTTAGTATACATTTGTCCCAACTCAGAGAATGTCCAACACCACAAGTGAATCCTAATGTAAACTATGGACTTTGGTCGATGATGATGTGTCAGTATTGGTTCATCAACTGTAATAAGCACACCACAGTGGGACGGGATGTTGATAGTGGGGAGAGAGGATGTACAGGATCTCTCTCTCCTCTCTGTTCAAGTGTGTTGTGAATCTAAAACTGTTCTAAAAAAAAAGATGTTAAAAGAAATAATTTTAAAAAATTACCATGAAACTAACAAACAGTGGGGTGGAGTTGGCAGGGTAGGAGGCGTCAGAAAGGAACTCTAGTAATGTTTTAATCTTACATGTAATTTTTCTTGTCTGACGCCCTGTCATCTGAGAAGACGAATATTTTCTAGTTGCATTTTACACTTAATCACTTACCACTGTATATGCTTATTAACAATCTGGGTATATGCTTATTAACAATTTGCAGCTCCAAAATACATTGCCATACTAAAGATATTTAATGCAAGAGGATATTCAAAACATCAATTATAGAGCCACTATAAAAAGAACTTATTCTTCCAATAAATGTGTTCAAAAAACAACCTGCCAGACTAGTTACTATTTGATAAAATATTCCAGTATGTTCAAAACAGTTACATGATGTCAAGTTTCCAAAGACAAATAAGAAAATCAGTCTATCATTCAAATGGTTTGTCAATATGATGTCAATCATCTGCATACAAGACTGAATGGTTTGCTTTTCATCTGAATGGTTAAAATTCTCCCACGTAATTACTAACATGTATGTGTGTTTTATAATTTACACAGTGCTTTACATACCTCATCTCATTTGAGCATCAGGATAACCCTCCAATATCTAGTAATTAAGCCTAGTTCCTAAGTAATGGAACTAAAGCTTAGAACCAATAGGTGGGCCTGCGAATTTCACATTATATTATGAATTGGGGATGGTCTCCTTAAAGAAAAAGCTCCCGGAAGAACAGCCCACAGTAGATCTACCAGCCAAAGTGTCAATTGTTTACTATCTCGCCCAGTGACGCAGTTCTATGTGTCCATGTGTATGTGCAGGGAATTTTGGAACAAGGAGATAATAGTTAATACATTTCCCATAATTACCATTATTAGGAAACTTGCCCTCCAATCCTCACTGTTTTCAGTGAAAGAAATTATCTCCAAAAGATAATATAGACATCAAAATACCAAGCATTCATAATGTGAAGGCTCATTGCATTCCTGACATTCTGTTTTACTATGTCTGAGTTGGGAGAACAATGATAAAAAGCTTTCCTCTTTCCCTGTGCAACATTCAAAAGGGCAGTAATTACCACAAAAAAGGAAAGACATGTTTTTTTCTGGCATTTTGCCATTATTAATTTGTCCCAGGACAGTTTTGTATCAAGTGTTTTGCATTCATTTTAAACATGGACAACCATATTTGCAGAATTAGTGATTGTGTTTGCAATAGTAACAGGCAAAACGAATCTTGGATACAATATGGAGTTCCATTTCTATAGGTTTCCATTTATTTAAGCCATGAAAGGATACAACTGGTTCAGAGCACAAATCCTTCAAAAATTTCTATTTAAAAAATTAAAAAATTCCTATTTTTCACACCAAAAATCATGTTATATACAATAGTGAGTTTATGCTTTGCTATCTGGTTGGTTTCTTATAACAGGAAATGTTGTTTTCTCCTTCATGTGAGCACTTTAACAGAGACACACACACAAAATTCCTGAGTGTATGCTTTCAGTTGACAGCAAAAATGATGATGTGACTGTCACATAAATCAGCGATATATTGGAAATTTGATACTTAGTTAAAAGGATTCACCTAATTATTATTAATCTTTCAGGAACAATGCTTTTTAACATTTGCCCAGAGTTCTTTGTAAGTAGCTCTTTCCCTTAATCAAGCTGTTATAGGAGGAATCAGGACAAAGCTTAAGAGAGTTTCTATAACTGTTAAATATTTAATTATATTGAGCACGGCATTTAAGTATGGATTTTGAAGACTCTGAGAGAGCCATTACAAGACTGAAAACACAGCTATAAATTCTATCAAACTATTGACCAATAGGCTTACCAGTGAATCATAGGCTTACAGTATTCTCTGGGTGAATAGTTTCCAGAAAAAGGATAAACTTAAGTACCCCAAATGCACAAAAATTTCTATTTAGGAAATGGTTTGCTACAAATACTAATATAGAAGACGCTACATCAAATAAACAAAAACATCATCACTGTGATGTGGTGTTTTGTTTTGTTTTGTTTTGTTTTATCTGTTAATTTGGCCAGGCTACAGTCCCCAGTTACTCAATCAAATAGTAATTTAGGTGTTACCAGGGAGGTATTATGTAGATGTGATTAAAGTCCATAATCAGTTGACTGTTATGTAGGGAGATTATTTTAGATAATCTGAGGGCAACTGATTCAATCAATTGAAGGGCAGAGCTGAGGCTTCCCTGAGAAAAGACGTTACCCTGTAGATGAAGATTCAGCCCGAGAGTTGTAGTCTGCCCTTCCTGACAACATGTCTACAGATTTCACCCTTGCCCAACAAGCCCCCACAACTAAGTGAACCAAGTCCTGGCACTAAATCTCTTCGTATGTTTCTCCTACTGGTTTTACTTGTCTGATTAAATCTTGATACAAGGTTATAGGACTAAATTCAGGCAAGTTATAGAACCAGTGAGTTTTGATGTTATTATTAGCTCTCAGTTCTGGACTTATGAGGCATTTTTATTTTCTGGAATAGTTATATATTATTTGTATGTTATTTGGAATAAGGTAGAAGAATAAGGTTATTGGATTTATGGTGAGGAAATGGAGAAAGATCTATTGGTTCCATGACACAGGAAAAAAGTAAGCATATGTAATTTCATTTTGACCATGTTTCAGATCAAATTGTATTATTGTTATTGAGCCACAACTTGGTTAAGGAAAGGAAGTAACTAAAACAATCCAGGAAACAGGGATATGTGGCTATTCCTTCACAGAGAAAGAATTAAAAATGACTTCGTGAAAATTCTTAGAGGGAGGAAGAAGAGCAAAAGAACGTTTGGGGCAGAGGAAAACTGAACTTGATAAGGAAGTTTTGTGAAACAAGAGATTTCACATGCATGCACTATGAATAGCAAAATAAAGTTAAAAATGATGAAAGGCAAGTGTCAAGATGGTTGATAGAGAAACAGAAATTGAACGAATCTGCTTTGGTATGCAGAAATATGCTTTATGGAAAGTGGTCATCAGACTTTAGAGGGGAAGGGAGTTGAAAATGCAGCTTCCTGTGCTCTCCCATCAGAGATTCTGATTCAGTGTGCCTGGAGCAGGGCCCAGAAATCTTCAGTTCTTAAGCAAATGCAATCGATGATTCTCCTACAAGTGGTGCAGTGATGGTACCTAAAAGATTCACATTTTCATAGTCTCTGCTTCTTTTTTTCTAAGATACAAGGAAAAGCCTACAGATTTCACTTAATTTTTGACATTTTTTTTCACACAAGTATTTTTACCCATGATCATTATTTTCACATTTCTTCACTGACCTGGAAACATTCTGTGTGGTCTCATCATAAACTATTCTGTCTGCCCATTTAGATGAGGGTTTTTGCAACAATCGAAAAAGCTGCAGAAAGAAGCCAGCACTTAACGATGTGACATAATAGTTTTACCTATCCATAAATTGAATACAGCACAGGATTTGAGAATCCAGAATTTAAAAAAATACATTTTCAGGGGTGCCTAGGTGCTCAGTTGGTTATGCATCTGACTTCAGCTCAGGTCATGATCTCATTGTTCCTGGGTTTGAGCCCTGTATAGGGCTCTGTGTTGACAGCTCAGCACATGGAGCCTGCTTTAGATTCTGTGTCTCCCTCTCTCTCTCTTCCCCTCCCCTGGTTGTGTTCTCACTTTCTCTCTCTCTTTCTCCCTGTCTCTCTCTCTCTCTCAAAAATACACATTTTTTTTTAAAAAAAGTACATTTTCAGATTATGTTGATTTTACTGAATCATCTCCACATTATTAGTGGTGTAAAATTAAATATAATATCAAGACTGGATATTAGGTTACTGAGCTTATCAGTAGCATTAGGTAAAGTACAGTTACATTAAGAAGGAGCTAAAAGTACGATAACTAACTTTAATTTAAATAAAACTTTTACAAAAAGGACTCTACTAAACAAAATCCAAAACAAAGTAAAAGGAAATAATTCTTTAGGCTTTTCCAGGCATCTACATTCTAATAAAGCTACATGGAAATGTATAGACTAGCCCACACACAACTCTGACAAAGCGTTAGATCATCAATACATCTACAGAGTGCATCTTAATAACAAAGCAGTCTTTAAAAACTTTATCCGGTAATTTACTTTTCCTGTCAGCCAAAATGCTTTAAAAAAATTATCCTGAAAGGAGTTTAAAAAATCAAACTCAATAACATTTAACAGAACAGTTCAGAAATGCAGAGCCGCTGAGTTGGTGGCTCTCATGCTTACATTTTTCATATAGTTTCCAGAGTTCAATATTTCTTATTGCAAAGTCCTCTTCCACCTTTACCTACCTAATAAAAAATACATAGATTCTCCACAGGAGGTATATTTAAAACAAAAATTTAATGTTTATTTCTGAGACAGAGAGAGACAGAGCATGAATAGGGAAGGGGCAGAGAGAGAGGGAGACACAGAATCTGAAGCAGGCTCCAAGCTCCAAGCTGTCAGCACAGAGCCTGACACGGGGCTCAAACCCACAAACTGTGAGATCATGACCTCAGCCAAAGTCTGTCGCTCAACCGACTGAGCCACCCAGGCGCCCCTAGGAGGCATATTAATTTAGCCATAAATAGATATTTTTTTAGCATAGTGAATTCAATGAATAAATATCACAGGGTAGTAAACACATACATTTATATCTGATACATTTCCCGAAGATAGACAGATGTATACTTCCAAATGCTTAATTTGATTGACAAGGACTGTCATAAATCTTAATAATTTTATCATATTTGTCTTCAGGTCTGTATATACATAACAATAGACATACAAGGTACATATATGAAAATATCACTTTCGTCTTTAGCTCCTCCCCATATGTCAAATGTCTGGTCCCTTTTACACTGCCTCACTATTCCCTCACCCTCCACCACGATCTCTCCTAATACATCCTCACATTCATTATGGAAGCATATAATACTGATGTTTTTTCTGAGCTCCTACTGTACCTACTTCAGACAACAAGCAAGTGCTTTAAATAACAGTATCATAAGTTTTCTTTTTTGGTCTTTCAATAGAAAATTATAATCCAAGGAGCAATGTCTGCTGTTTGTATTTCTATATATCTTCTCTAAGTTATTTGACATTACTATATAATGTCTAAAAACTGTCATATAAGGGACTCGAAAAAACTTAATTCTAAACAAGAGGAGCCTCAGTAAACAAACAGCTGGACAACGTTGGACTATCACTAAGAGCTTCCATACATTATACATAAGTAACAGGTATACTTATACACACCAAATGTTTACTTATTTATGTCTTTAATTTTTTTATTACATTTATTTTTGAGAGGCAGAGAGAGAGAGCATGAGTGGGAGAGGGGCAGAAACAGAGAGGGAGACACAGAATCTGAAGCAGGCTCCAGGCTCTGAGCTGTCATCCCAGAGCCGGACACGGGGCTCAAACCCACGAACCATGAGATCATGACCTGAACCAAAGTCGGACACTCAACCAACTGAGCCCCCCAAGAGCCCCAGAAAATGCTTATTTTTTGAAATTTATAAAGGGAAGACAGCTACATTCATGACTTTTCTCAAATAACTTCCTAAGCAAGTATGTTCATTGTAATAACCACATAGATTACACTTTTCAGGTTTGTTATAGCAGCAATTAGTGTACAAAAAATAAAAGATACTAGATGCAGTCTTTTATTGTTCATTATATAAAGTCCACTTTTCTTTGAGCATAAAGGATATTGTTTGTATCAGCATTTATTTTTACGGTTCAATGAGGGATGGTTTTTCTGTTGAGATCCCTAGGGCTTTGTAGCTGACACACATTACTTCCGTGACTTCCACAATTTGAAGAATTCCCCAAAGAACTATGGCTCATCATTTTATACCGCATTATGTATAAATTGAAAATGTTTTGTTTTAGATACAGTGCTAATGAAATGAATAATTTACTTGCATAAAACTACTATAGGATAATGATATATCTGAGAGGTCCATATTGTGAAAAAGTTCAAGTTGAACTTATTAAATAAAGCCGCATTTTGCTGTGAATTTCATTTCTGAAGTCAGAGGGCCCTAGAACAGCCGAAACATAGATATATTTTATATTTAAATGGTTATATTGTAAGCCACTGAACACAAACATAGAGCAAATGATGTATTTCAAGATAGGGGAATTAGTGTGTCATAAATTTTAATATGAAGAAAAGGCTTTCATTTGTTCCTCCAACCAATGATAAGAATAGATGTACATTGTGTAATAGTTAATTCAATTTCCTACTAATTAATTCCCTTGTCCCCAGTCTACTGCTTCATCCATTAACATCTATGATTAACAGTTGAAGAAATATAAGATAATTATGTAAGTCTGTATTTAACAAGGACTTAAGTTTATCCAATCTTTTTAATTTTAGGACTAAACAAAGATGCTTTGTTTGAGCTTAGATTTTTTTCGCCCAAAATTAAAAAGACATCTCCTTAGGTTCAACTGTTAAAATGCAGACCTGTATGAGTTGTTTCTTCCCTCAGAATTAAGTCAGTCATTTATGAAAGTGAGTGATTATGATAAATCATTAGCATAATCTTATTATTTCCCTCAACACTAGGAGGGTAACCACAGAGTATGGACATTAAAGACACAGAATTCTCCACCAAGATACCAGTAGTGAAAGATCAAGGGACAAGAGAGTCTTCAGCTGGTGGTGAGAACAAAGTAAAATGGCTTATCATGAGGCCCAAGATGACATCAAACAAAATGTTGCTGGAAGGAGTTTGAGAGACTAAAACATAGGAAGGTCCTAAAAATCATGAATTTATTAAAGAGATTTGTAAGCACAGGCAGAAAATAAAACGTAGAAAAATGGTTACTAAAAGGGTAGGCAGGGCACCTTTGAGACCCTTAAGGTCCCAAGACTGAAGAAACATGTATTTGTTGAAGGACTAATAGTAAAGATGAGGGGGTGACCGTGGAAGCTGAAGAGAAGCAAACATTTTGGGATCAGGATGCTTGGGCATATCCTCAAGTAGCAGTTAAGTTTTATAAGTTAGATTTCTTTTTACATTTATAATAAAATAGTGTCTTCTTTGCAAACTTTGAACATTACAAGATAAGAGACAATGACTCTTCATCATTCTGTGAGCATCTGGCCATTTCTTACTGTCTGATGAGTTCTTCTTTTCTTGTTTTGATGATCTGACAGGATATGCATTAGGCCAAAGTACAAATAAAGTCGTTATCAATCTGTATGTGTGGTGGCAGATGTCTGTATCCTCACTATTTCTGCAGTTTTAAATGGCAATCAAACATGCATTTTTTAAAAAAACATTTTCCGATCTGAAGGTGACAGTGTAAAATTTCAATCTTGAAAAAGTGACAGGGTTTTCTAATGAGATACACGCATCTGCAAATGAAATAAATCTACCACATTTGGGCCTTTTATAGTTTTGTGGAAACAGTTGTAGGACATGAAATTTCCAAAATGAAACCCAGCATCTCAGTTAATTAGGAAGGATATAAAATGAACTCTTGAAAACCAACAAAAGATGCTACATCAATAATTTACAGTTTTGAAGGAAAAAGAAGCAGTGTTTAAGAAAAGAAATGTTAGGGGAAAATGCTAATAAACATTAACATGAAAATTAATGAGTATCCATAAATTGCTAAATATAAATTTATATTGAGAAAATAATGTGATTATTTTATAGAACATAATAATTATTCTGCCATGCAAGAACTATATATTCCAGGATAAAATTTTCAATTGTAGTTAAAATCCTCAATACAGAGATTGTACTCTATAATTTACTCTTATACTCATCACATTTCTAAAGCTTGTTAACATCCATTATATCAGCTGTTGCTATGCTTTTATTAGTAATAATGGAAGTATAAAATAAAACATAAGCACAAAGTTTGTGGTAAATATAAAAAAATATTTATATTTGTGGGCATGTATTTAAATAAGATTGTGGGGTGTGATCATTATGTTACTCCTAAATCCACACTTTTCTTATGACTGCGAGTTCTGCTATTTCTTCCTTCTTATTGTATAACTATTCAGCCTCTTTTATCCAAACAAGGCCCATACCTCTCATTACTTAAATCCAATGTGAAAAGCTTCCCAGGAGATTTCTACCTTGACATTTCCCATAGGGGAGAACATCATGACTCCCAATCTACATTTTCCCAAGGAGATAAAGAGCATGAATAAGTGAACTGGTACAAAAATAAAATGATAATGATTAATTCCTCATCTTGCAAAAATATACTTCACATATTTAATATTGTGATTCCAGTAATGCCTAGGCATCCTAGTTGTAATAAATAACATGAAATCTACTAATAAGTATATTTTGTAAACACTAAGATAATACAGCATATTTACAAACTTCTCAAACTGAATATTTTTCTATACGTATTTTCCAGAGCTACATTTCCCCAAAAAACTTTTGCAATGCTTAGAACAGTGCCTGGCAGAAGACGCCCACTATAAATGTTTGTTAAATAAAACATAACAGCCATCTGCCATTTGAATTATTTTTTCAAGCAGGCCTATTTGTTTCATATTCAAATACTAATATATGGATTTAGACAATCTTATAGACAGCAAAGTGAGGGGTTATTGGCTACTTCTCAAGCAAAACCACCTGGACCTGAAATTCCCCCAACACATAATATACATAAATTTGATTTTGTAACATTCACTTGGATAGTTACAGCAAAAAAAATATATATATATCAATCCAATTCAGCAAATATTTATCAAAGACCTGCTGTATTTGAAATATTTTACTGGTAATTTCAAAGGATACACAGCCGAATAGGATGAAGTGCCCTTTAGAGTACAGTATACTAACAATTATCTTGTTGGAATTCATAATGAAATGGTGTTTTAAAAATATTTTAAATTATAAAGAAATTCATTATTATAAAGCTTAATTGAATATTTTTATCTTCCTTAGATCAACCTATGTATAAATCAATCTGCCTACCCACTTGTCAATCTACCTACATATATCTAGTTATCTATGAAAGGAGGAAAAATCACCTGAAACAAGTGTCAAGCAGGGGAAGAAGAAATTTATTCAGAATTTGTGGTTCTAAGCATGGTGCAATATTTAAATCCTTTGCTCCTCTAAATCAAGTAGTGTGTCAAGCTCTCACAGAAAATAAAAGTTCAGTTACTGCCAAAATTAGACACAGTTAATTATTAAAAGTGACAACCAACATCTTCAAGTGCCATCCATTATTTAAGAAGGTTTCCAATTGAGGAGTACTTTGATTCTAATAGAAAACTTCTTTGATGTTTGCACATTGCTTCACAGGAAAAGAAACCAATATAACAGTCACAGTAACAATTCCCTTCAGAAAGTAATACTGTGGATAAAAGAGCCAATATCCAGGGCCTTACCCATGGGTAATTGGTGAAATGGAGAAAATATGCCTAGAGTACCACAGTCTCCCTGCGGTCCCTCTGCTGTCTATCCATTGCCTTTCTACTTCCTTGTTCCCCTCCCTTTGCTCTCAACAGTATTCTTGCAACTTCTGTGGTTCTTGGTTTAAACTTTAATTACCACATTAATTAAAATTACACAGAGTTTTACATTGCTGTCAATTGTTTTTCCACGCCTTTATGTTATTTGATCCTACAATGTAAGTACTACCACATTTTTAAGTCATTAGCTAATTTAAAGCCACTGTATTTGAGACCACTTCTTTCTGATTCCAAATAGGATCAGAACTGCTTACATGTGGAATAGATGGATAAAGTGTTCACTTTTAAATGAGGCAGGCAAGGCTTCCATAGCCTGCATTAAGGAACTTTCCCCCTTCTGATATATCCAGGTCTGTGATCCATTAGTCCTCACTAAAATATGCTTACAAACAATCATAATTTTGTACAGAACTTATATGTGGCCTGACAGCTAAGTATCTTAATTCCTCATTTCAAATTAGAACTCCTGATCTAGGAATTTATTTATTTTGTTTTTATCTGCAAGTTAACATTATATGGTCTTTGCTAATTTTAATCAGGTTGTAATACCTATATGGTATATCAACTATGTTGGGTCAAAGACTAGTATCTGAAGCAAATGAAAGGATGGCACCATACCTTGTAGAGGTTATTTAAAGGTCTTGGTATGTACCATATTTAAAAATCTAGTTGTACTCATTAGTTCTAGTTAGAATTGTATATCTTCTGTTTTGATCACATTGTGCTAAAAATATTTCTTATATTACCCTTCCAATCCAAACTGGCCAGTCATACAGAGGGCACCAAGTCTAGAGCCAGACTGCCCACATATGAATACTGGCTCTCTAATGGATTAGTTCTGTGACCTTGAGGCAGTTACTCAACCACATTGTGGCACAATTTCCCCATCCATAACATGGGACTACTGTACAATATCTATCTCATAAGAATAATGTGACAATGAAAAAGGTAATGTATGTAAAACACTTTAAACCGTACCTGCTATGCAATATTCCCCAAATAAGCATTAGCTTTTATTATGTTTCCCACTTTTATAGGGTAACTGTAATAATGTATAATATATTGGTGGTATATGTCATATGAGTGATATATACTAATGTTATAGCTTTTGTTTTAATAAGAGGTTCTGAAAATCAATATCTGAGCCGTAAGAAGGATGTCAAAGGTAGCCATTTCCAGAATTCAGGCAGGATTATACCAGAAATGTCAGTCTTAAGGAAATCACGTTGAGTCAGGAATTGCCATTCTCTAAACTTACAATTGTTCAGTTTATGCTCAACAGTTTCTGTCTTTCCCTTATAACGTGATGTTTAGACCTCAAATGTGAGAAAAAAAACTGCATTGCTTCTATCTATGCTCCTTGAACAAATTTATCTCCAAGGATCACTCAAATTGTTCATATAGATTTTTTAACACTACCATCAATTTATGAGTTATAATTGGTATAAAATTCTTCTGTATTGGATTTCAATAGTTTGCAAAATTTCTAAAAATATTTGAGATCAACGTAATATTACTCACTCTTTATTTTACCAAGATAGAATTTTTAAAGAAGGATATGAAGCCTGAAATAATAAAGGATAAGTAATTTTTATGCCACAGAGTTAAAAAACTATATGGAAAAGCATTAAAAAAACTACCAAGATATAAACCACAGTAGGAACCAGTTTTATAAGATATGAGATGGTCAAAGGATAATAGTCATAAGATAAAAACTTGCATGTTAATGAAAAAAGACAAAAACAAAAATGAATTTAGACAAACCTATAAATGAGAAATTAAAGAATACATACAAGAAACATATGAAAGGTATTCAATCTTACTAATTATCATATCCCAACTAAATTATAATGCAGTATCATATCTCAGTGACACTGAAAAATTATTTTGTTTTTAAATTATATGTTAACATACCAGAAATCTTCATGTTTATCCTTTCTATAAAGTTATTATTTATTTTTACTACATCCAGACCAAGGTAGTGGAGATGCTTCCGTTTACAGCACATTTAAAGGCATCACGTTCCCCCCCTCCCTCAGATAAGAAACAAGAAAAGTACACCTGTTTTACCACTGCTATTCAACATTGCACTGGATGTTGTACCCAAAACAAAGAAGCAAGAAATAAAAGGTGTCCAAATTGGAAAGGAAGAAATAAAACAATCTCCTTTTTTTTTTTTAGACCTGACCCTAAATACAGTGAATCACAAAGAATCCATCCAAAAACACTAGGGGAGCAGTTGTTAAATAAGCCAGGAGCTGGCTGATCCTGAAACCCAGACTGTGAACTATGGAATTCCTGGTGAGAGAGGAGCATGAAGCAGTAGCCTCAGTAGTTAAAAGAAAGTTTAAAAAGCAGATTATGGTAACATAAATCCACTTGTGATTAGAGGGCAGGGGAAAGAAGGGATGATATAAACACACTGAGGAGAACATTTTATGTAGAGCAATAAGCTTATTTAGCAGACTGGAAAATAATGTTGAAAACAAGAAAATCTGGGATGATAAACAGGTGAATTTGGATTTCATTCTGTAAACAGAAAGAGAAAGATTGGGGACATGGGAATACTTCTATTTTTAACTTTTGTATTAAAGGTAATGGTATATAAACAATACAACCATCTATGAAGTGAGTGGTCATTGAAATATACAAACTGATCAGATCCCAAATGTAAACAATTCTCATTATCCCTTTAGGTAGTAGCCTGCATTATGTGTAGCCCTGTCATATATTTTAAATGCTTGTTTTAACTTTAAATATGTTTGAGGAATTCAACTATTTAAGTTTATGCCAGATGAATTAAGCAAAACATTTTTTAGAATATTACCTCAATTGTGTAATATTGCCTTTGACTATTATAATATTCCTTGCCTGAAGGATTATATTGTGATTTTTTTTTTACAAATGGTAATGCCTCTATACAAATATGTGTCCATTATGCAGGAGTGCATATCTGTTGCCCAGGGTGAAGGACAGGTTGATACAAGCATTTCACAGTTGTGTTTTAGATGAGAACCTAATAATAACTGTCTCTGCACAGAGTTCAAAGTGCAAGGAAAGTTAGTTGTGTTAATACCACTGAGCACCCCCATTTTTATAACCCAAATTAAAATGACAGTTGAAAAATTTTTCTATTTATTGCTTCAACCCCAAATGGCCTTATTTTAGCAAGTCAGACAGAAATCCTCATAAAGTAAGAGAAAAATCATTATACTAATTGGATGCTTATTAAAATCCTCAGATTTAATTACAAATTCCACAGATGTATGGCTATGCATTTTTACTTAAGTGATGACATGTAATTGGTTAAAAAGGAGCCACAAGGGATAATCTTCCACCAATGCTAGTAATCTCCAAAGGCCTTGTAGGAGAGACTAATTTGTCACCAAACTCATTTTTCCTTCCTCTCAGGCACATTTCTTCACTGTCCTTATTAGTAGGTATGGTCATGTGACTATATTCTGGCCAATCAAATGTGGGGAAAAAGAGGTACTTACTTCTTGGCCTGGCCCTTAACTATCTCCTAATGCAGTCCTCCTATTGCTCTTTGCCTATTGCCTGGTTAAATGAACACACCTTACAGGTATTAGATAAGGATTCTGTAGACAGGAAAAGTATGCTGGATCCTAGCGCAGCTCTGTAGAGCACAGTACAACACCCGCTCCAGTGTAAGAAATAAATATTTATTAAAGTCACTGAAATTATGGGGTTGGTTTTATAGTACTTAGCCTGTCCTGACCAACACAATCCTGCAAAGTACGAGGTGTATCTTTTTTTTTAATCACTATTTTCCCTGAATCTAGATGTATACCCTGGATTTAAGGAAATTCTTGAAGTTTAGTTTAAAATTATGGCTAATCCTTTAATCTTAAATCTGCTGTTAGTGTGAAGGTGGGATGGACAATACTAAGTTTCCTTCCAAAACCTTCTGTGACATTCTATGAGTTTAGAATTCTAATTACTATTATTATTATTATTTTTTGGTGGGAACTCTTCTATGGATGCTTTCTAAGCATATTTTATTTCTTTCTTTAGCATAGATGTCATCCTGCATGTATCAGATATTTAGTTAAATTCTATAAACATCCATGCTCAATTTCACAGTTTAATACAGAACAGATTGAACACTAGAATGTAAAAATGAGAAATAAATACTATAACATAATATCCCTTCTTGGGGCTCCTGGGTGGCTCAGTTGCTTAAGTGTCTGACTCTTGATTTTGGTTCAGGTCATGATCTCACAGGTTGTGCTGGCATCTTGGAGCCTGCTTGGGATTCTCTCCCTCCTTCTCTCTCTCTGCCCCTCCCCCACTAGTATGCACACTTGTGTGGTCTCTCTCTCTCTCTCTCTCGAAATAAATAAAAACATAAACTTTAAAAAATTAAATATTTCAAGAAAAACACATGATATCTCTTCCTGCTTAAAAGGTCCACATAAACAAAACCTCTATTACATAATAGAAATAAATATAAACATAATCAAATCCTGCAGCATGGAAGTTTTATTCCCTTATTTTCAAAATAACAGCTATCAATTTAGAAACTTATAATCAATTATCAAGCTATCATGCTCAGCAGAATTTTAAAGAACTGAGAAATGGGAACCACACATCAGGTATGATGCTTATATTTCTTATTCCACTCTATTGCATTAACCCTTGAAAATAGAAAAATAAAAATAATAATGATTATAAGAAAATATTCAAATTATTTCACTTTCTCCATACTTTGATAAAAGAAAATCATACTTGATATGGCTATCATAAAATCAAAATTTACTTAATTTCAACTTCAAGTAGAATTTTAGGAAGAATTAGATTTGTAATAGTGTTAGCAAGATACATCCTCTTCTTGCTCTTTTACAGATTTCTATTTCAAAATTCCCCAAAAAACATATGAATATTTTGCTAAGCACCAACTCATATTTTGTATCCATAACACTTTTTTGTTGCTTCTGTAATTCTGTAAGGCTCAATTTTTTTTAAAGACATTTAGTCTTCAGAGATGGAGTTTTTGAGATAGGAATAGTTTAGCTCACTTTATAACTGCAATTAGAATATTAGTAAAGTTACTAGAGAGGATTAGTAAAAGCAATTCCAGGAAACACTCAGTCATGTATATTAAACGTAATACATGCAGGGGCTCCTGGGTGGCTCAGTCAGCTGAGTGTTCGACTCTTGATTTGGGCTCAGGTCATGATCCTAGAATCCTAGTATCCAGACCCATGTTGGGTTCCATGCTGAGCATGAAGCCTATATGAGATTCATTCTCTCTCTCTCTCTCTCTCTCTCTCTCTCTCTCTCTGTCCCTCTCCCCTGCTCACACATTGTCTCTCTAAAATAAAAAAATAAAATTAACATTAATATATATGTTATGTATGCTAATATATACACATTGTGTGCTAAATGTATGTTAAGTTAATGTTAAGGATTTTAAAGTGAATGCCTAAAAAAGGTTCATGTAAAGGAATATTAAGACTCAACACAATCACTTCTAATTTACAGGCATACCTTGTTTTATTGCATTTCACATTACTATGTTTCACAGATAATGAATTTTTCATAAATTGAAGGTTTGTGGCAAACCTGTGTCAGCACCATTTTTTCCAATAGCATTTCCTCATTTTGTGTCTATCACATTTTGGTAATACTCACAATGTTTCAATTTTTTTCATTATTATTATATTTGTTAGGTGATATGTGATCTTTGATTCTCCCATTTAATTGTTTTGACGCATCATAAACCATTCCTGTATAAGACAACAAACTTCATGTATTTTGTGTTCTGAATACTCTACTTACCAGCTGTTCCATCTCTCCTCCTTAGTCCTCTCTCTTCCTTAGGACACAGCAATATTGAAATTATGCCAATTAATAGTCGTTCAATGGCCTGTAAGTGTTCAAATGAAAAGAAGAGTTGCACAACTCTCACTTTAAAACAAAAGATAGAAATGATGAAGCTTAGTGAGAAAGGAACATCAAAAGTCAAGATAAGCCAAAAGCTAGTCCTATTGTGCCAAATAGGTAGCCAAGTTGTGAATGCCAAGGGAAAGTTCTGAGAAAATTAAAAGTGTATCCAGTGAATACATGAATGATAAGAAAGGAAAACAGCCTTATTGTTGATATGTAGAAAGTTGTAATGGTCTACACAGAAGATCAAACAGCCACAACATTCCCATAAGCAAAGCCTAATCCAGAGCAAGGCCCCATCTCCCTTGAATTCCATGAAGACTGACAGAGGTGAGGAAGCTGCAGAAGAAAAGTCTGAAGCTAACAGAGGTTGGTTCACAAGGTTTAAGGAAAGACATCATCTCTATGACATAAAAGTGCAAGGTTAAGAGGCAATTGCTGATGTAGAAGCTGTAGCATGTTATCCAGAAGATCTAGCTAAGATAATTAACTAAGGTGACTATACTAAAATGGACATTTTCAAAGCAGACAAACAGCCTTGTATTGGGACAACATGCCATATAGAATTTTCTTATCTAGAAAGGAGAAATCTGGCTTTTAAGCTTCAAAAAAACAGGCTCACTCTCTTGCTGTTGGCTAATGCAGCTGGTGACTTTAAGTTCAAGCCAATGGTCATTCACCATTCTAAAAATCCTAGGGCCCTTCAGAATTATGCTAAGTTCATTCTGCCTGTCCTCCATAACTGGAACACTAGATGACAGCACATCTGTTTACAACATGGTTTACTATTTGAAGCCCACTGTTGAGACCTAAGGCTCAGAAAAAAAAAGATTCATTTCCAAAATATTACTGTTGTTGACAATGCACCTGATAACCCAAGAGATCACACAATGAGATTCATGTTATTTTCATGCTTGCTAACACAACATCCATCTGTAGCCCATGGATCAAGGAATAATTATGATCTTCAAGTCTTACTGAAGAAATATATTTAATAGAATATAGTGATGGATAGTGATTCCTCTGATGGATCTAGGCAAAGCAAGGTGAAAATCTTCTGGGCAAGATACGCCATTAAGATGTCATTAAGAACATTCATATTTAATAAAAGGGATTGAAATAGCATCATTTTTGAGAGAGAAAGGGTGTGTGTGCGTGTGTGTGTGCGAGTGCGCGCACACACATGCATGCAAGCATGCGGGAGGGGCAGAGGGAAAGGAGTGACAGAATGTTAAGGAGGCTCCAAGCCTAGTGCAGAGCTGGACATGGGGGCTCAATCTCATAACCATGAGATCATGACCTGAGCCAAAATCAAGAGTCAAATGCTTAACTGACTGAGCCATCCAGACACCCCAAAATAGCATCATTAACAGGAGTTTGGATAAGTTGATTCCAACCATCAACTTGGAGGGTTTGACTTGGAAAAGGGATTATTCGGAGGATTTTAACACTTCAGTAGAGAAAGTAACTGCACATGTGGTGGAAACAGCAAGAGATCTAGAATTAGAAGTGGAGACCGAAGATGTTACTGAATTGCTGCAAGCTCATGATAAAACTTGAGCAGATGAAGAATTGCTTCCTATGGATGAGCAAAAAAAGTGGTTTCTTGAGAGAATCTACTCCTGGTGAAGATGCTGTGAAGATTGTTAAAATGACAGCAAAAGATTTAGAATATTACACGGACTTAGTTGATAAAAGAGTAGCCAGGTTTGAGAGGACTTACTTCGATTGTGGTGGGAGTTCTAATGTGGTAAAATGGTATAGAGAAATCATTAGTGAAAAGGAAGGTCAATCGATGCAACAAATTGAATTGTTGTCCTGTTTTAAGAAATTGCCACAGACACCTTAACCTCAGCAACTGCTACCCTGATCAGTCAGCAGCCATCAACATCAAAGCAAGACCCTCTACCAACAAAAAGATTATGTTTCACTGAAAGCTCAGATGATGGAAATTTTTAGCAATGATGCATTTTTTAGTTAAAGTATGCACATTATTTGTTTTAGACGTAATGCTATTGCACACTTAAGACTACAGTATAGTAAAAGCACAACCTTTAAATGTACTGGGAAGCCAAAAATTCATTTGACTCATTTTATTGCAATATTCACTTCATTGCAATGGTCCTGAGCCAAACCCACAATATTCCAAGGTTTGTCTCTATGTGTAAAGGCTAGTCATGCTTAATGAAAGAGTAAATATAACAAACACAACGGAAATATAAAGGATTATGGGGAATACTATGAAAAATTATATGCCAACAAATTGGCAACAAAAACAGATACACTCATAGAAGTATATAATCTTGTAAAACTGAATCAGAAAGAAATAGAAAATTCAAAAAGACTAGCAGAGAAATTGAATCAGTAATCAAAAACTCCCAAACTCATAGGTGAGTTCTACCAAACATTCAAAGAAGAGTTAATACTTGTACTTCTCAAACTATTCAAAAAATAAGAGGAAGGAAACTTCCAAATTCATTCTACAAGGCTTAGCATCATTACCTGTATACCAAAACCAGACCAAAACAAAAACGAAAACAAAAACAAAAAAACTATAAAAAAAGAAGAAAAGAAAAAAAGAAGAAGAAGAAGAAGAAAGAAACCTACAGGCCAACATCCCTGATGAACATAGATCCAAAAATCTTCAGCAAACTATTGGCGAACCAAATTCAACAATGCATTAAAAGGAGCACTCACCATGATCAAGTGGGATTTATTCCAGGGATGAAAGAAACGTTCAACATTCCCAAATCAATCCATGTTACACATCACATTAAAAAAGAAGAAAGATAAAAATAATATGATTGTTTCAATAGATGTAGAAAAGCATTTGAGAAAATACAACATCTGTTCATGATAAATCTTTCAACAAAATGGGTTATGAAACATACCACACACAATAAAGGCCATCTATAAAAAACCCACAGCTAATATCTTAATGGTGATTAACCGAAAGCTTTTGCTCTAAGATCAGGAACAAGGACACACACTCTTGCCACTTTTATTCAACATAGTACCTTTTATTCAATTTTTATTCAACATAGTTCTAGCTGCAGCAATCGGATAAGAAAAATAAAGAAAAATCATCCAAATTGATAAGAAAGAAGTAAAACTGTCACTGTTTGAAGATGACATGTTATGTTCAAAAGCCCCCAAGGACTACACAAAAGAACGAATGAATTCAGTAACATTGAAGGATACAAAATTAACACACAGAAATCTGTTGTGTTTTTATGCAGTAATGACAAAGTGGTAGAAAGAATCATTAAGAAACTGTCCCACTTATAACTGCACCAAAAATAATAAAATATCTAAAAGTAAATGTAACCAAGTAGGTGAAAGATCTATACTCTGAAAATTATAAGACACTGTTGAAAGAAATTTAAGATGATACAAACAAATGAAAAGATATATCATGCCCATGGATTAGAAGAATATTGTTAAAATGTCCATAATATTCAAACCTATTTACAGATTCATTGCAATATCTATCAAAATATTAATAGTATTTTTTCAAGAACTAGAACAAATAACCCCTTATTTTTTTATGGAATCACAAAGACCCTGAAGAGCCAGAGCAATCTTGGAAAAAAAAACAACAAAAAAACAAAAAACAAAAAAATAAAACAAACAAACAAACAAAAACCCCTGATATCACAATCCCAAATTTAAAGATACACTTCCAAGCTGTAGAAATCAAAATAAGATGGTATTGACACAAAAAGCAGACACATAGATCAATGGAACAGGATGGGAAGCCCAGAAATAAATACACACTTATATAGTCAATTAATCTATGACAAAAGAGGCAGGAATATGGGGAAAAGACGGTCTTTTCAATAAATGTTAGTAGAAAAAAATAGCTATTGGAAAAAAGCTATTGGAAAAAATTTTAAATTATAAAAGTGCTTTTAAAAAGGTAGTAACAAAGCTTCTTAAGAAATTACATGAAATATCCTTCACCAGGATCAAGAGATCAACATTGAGACACTGATTTAGAAAAGTTTATCAAAAACTTACGAGTTAAATATGATGAAGTCTACCAACGAATAATCAGTTTGTTGAAAAAGACAAAGATGTGACTGGTTTAGTCAACTGAGCAAGATAAAGGCATTCTAGATACAATCAAATGTGTATTAAGAACATCCCTGAACTAAAAGGTAAATTGCCCTCTTTGCAATTATAATTTTGTGGTCCGAATGCATATATTGTTCATAAAGTGTGGCTACTTCAAGGCCAAATCCACTATATTTACAGAAAATATCAAAGGATTTTTTTGAAACCAAGAAGCCACAGATCTCCTTATTTAAGATAAAATCAGTTCACTGTGTGAGCAGGATGTGATACAGAGAAATGTTCTATAATGAGTTACTGCAATGCTCTCATTGTCCAACTCTAGCTATTAAATTTAATGATTTTGCCAGGTCAGATAACTTTTGCCACACACCAAAGATCCTTCTCCCTGTACACTTTCTACTTAGTGTACACTTTCAAGTTAGGCTAAGTAAAGAGAACTATATATGGAAATGACATAGTGTCTTCTTTTATTCATTCATTCAACAAATATTTCTAGAATACCTACTATATGCCAGATACTATTCCAGGTGTACTGAATAGGGCAAGGTTACTATTTCCATTAAGATTACAGAGAACTGCACAATGGAAAAATAAACACAAAATATTTAAATAATACAAAATAGTTCTGTGAGGGAACCAAATAGTTGTGTAGAGCAACAGCATGCAAAGAGTGGAGTGTAAACTATTAGATGATAAAGCAAGGGAACGCCATATTTGAGCTGAATCTGAATGAAATGAAGAAGTAAACCAGGCAAAGATTGATGGAAAGGGAGATTCCATAAGAGCAAAAGGGAGGATCCTGAACTCAGAAACTAATTTGGTTGAGTACCCATTCAGGAAGTCCTTCCACCTGTCAACCCTAAATTGACATGGCTACTAAGGAAATTGCTTTTAATATACTTGATAAAATTTACAAGAGGCTTTTACTACTCATTTTAACTATTCTGCTTGATTATCCTTGATTCTCTGCTTGATTCTCCTTTCAAGATAAAGTGTTAGTATCAGGACTAATTTCACAATATCTAAGTACATAATAAATCTAACTGGTCAACAAATAGGCAATGTCTATGAAAGTAGTATTACTGAAAGAATTGTTTGCAATAAATAGATACATAATTCTTCGCATGCAACCACAAATTAAAAAAATAAAACAAACTTAAGAGACTTTAATTCCTGTTATATGCATTGCTTAATATTTTTTTATATAAGAGGAAATTATTTATAACCGATAGGTAACTGAAATTTTAGCTGCTTTTATTTTTTGTTATTTATTTTATTTTATTTTATTTTATTTTATTTTATTTTATTTTGAGAAGAAGGGACAGAGCACAAATGGGGATGGGCAGAGAGAGAGGGAGAGACAGAATCCCAAGCAGGCTCCACGCTGTCTGCACAGATCCTGATGTGGAGCTCTATCTCACAAACCATGAGACCATGATCTAAGCTGAAATCAAGAGTCAGATGCTCAACTGACTAAGACACCCAGGTGGCCCTTACTTGTTTTTAATATTCTATGTATAGTTCAAAAAATTCTCTTTAAAATCCAGTATACACACAACAGTATTCCTACTACACTGTTATATAATTCTGAACCATGATTTCATCTAGGACAAATGAGAGTTATTTTAATTCTATTGCCGTCACAGCACCCACAACGTACCCACCGTACGATTTTTAGAAATTCAAAGTATGATTACTCCGACAGGATCTTTACTGGTCAGCTGCATATGATCTATGTGAGGTCCCCAGCGACCCCCTTTCAGGTTTTATAGTTATGGCCAGCATATATGGCTATAATAAACTGTCGATGATGTAATATAATCCTATGTGTTATTAAAAATGTAAATGTTCAATTTGCAAAAATATTATAAGGCAGGAAAGATCCTAATTAGATTTTGCTTCAAACTCTTCACCTTTGATTCAAATGTAATGACAAGTAATATGGAATCAAGACAGAATAAATGCTTGATTTTTCTTTGAGCTCCATATAGGACGAGGGTTCTTAAAAGATAAGGAAATGGTTATAAATACATCTCTGTGGTCACATGTACTTTGATAAACATTACCCTGCAGTGTTTCAGGTCTCAAATTCAAGAGGCCAAGCATTTAAATAAAATAAATGAATCTGTAATGCATCACTGAAGTCAAAACACATGAACTGACTTTGAGAGTTGGAGGCTACATTTTATTAACATAATTTTCAAACAACCTACCATATTGAGAATATGTAACAAAAGTGGAAACTGAATCACCTCTAGAATTATATTCTCTCATATTTTCTCAGCTGCTAAAAGTTTCAATTCAAAGTTCAATATTCTGCCTATCAGCAACATTTTATTAAGTCTATAATTAGTGATTCTAGTTTTTCCTCAAGGAACATTCCATTTCTAATTTGAAACAACTACTACTGAAGGAAGCTTCTCAATATATCTAAAAACATATTTTTTATTTCAAAATGTTTACAAGTTTTATAAGGTCCCCATAAATGCTTTCTGCTAACACCACAAAGAGCCATGGACATAGGGCAGAAGCTATCACTGAAATATTCTTTTTCACTTATGAAATTCTTGGCCTTAAAGAAATAATAAAGGAATCTAAATTTTGCAAGACATTAATGATAATAAGAGACTTCTCTAAAACCCCACAGAATCGACTGGAAAGAGCATCTCTTGACCATGAAAGTCATTTAAAGGAGCAATTAAGTTATGGTCTGAAGTCTGATGTTCTGTCACAAATTTATAATGTCTGGGTTCAACCTGTACTTTTAGCAATGTGGGAATATTATAAAGAAGGTGAGATGCACATTGTTGCTTTGAAACAGAAATAAATTTGGAGTGCCTGGGCAGCTCAGTCAGTTAAGTGTCTGACTATGCCTCAGGTCATGGTCTCATGGTGTGTGAGTTCGAGCCCTGCATCAAGCTCTGTGGTATCAGCACAGAGTCAGCTTCAGATCCTCTGTCGCACCATCTCTCTGCCCCTCCCCTCTTCACATTCTCTCTCTCTAAAGCAAACTTTAAAAAAAATAAATTTAAAAAATAACAAAATTTCCTATGTTAAGATATTTTGTTTAGAACATAAGCATATGGGAAATTTTTGGAGGATCTCCTATTAGGAGTATAGTTATGAAAACTCTTGTTTTGTAAATATCAACAATAAAAATATAGTATAGTAAATTTAAAAATATATCAATAAGACATTCTTGTTGGCTTTTTGCAAAAGTGACCTTAACTATCTAATACATTTCTTACAGACTCATTTTAGATTCATAAAAAAAATACCAAGTGGCACTCTTCTTTATACTTCAGGCATGTTTCTCAGGAAATCTTATATTGGTTTTCTAACTACAGTATATTTATTCCTCAGGAAAAAAGAAAAAAAAACTGCTTTTAAAATATATTTAGGAGTCAAATTTCCAACTTACTCTAATGCACAGAGATGGAGTTTTTTTTTTATCAATGAATATGTAGATTTTGAAGCATCAACTAACATTCCAATATTAACAGTGCAAAGATCAAAGACAGCAAACTTTGTTTGATATATAAATGTGATCAACATTTTAGGAAGCAACTGTGTAACAAGGGTAGAATCAGAAAACCAGGAGACTGCAAGCCAGATAGTATGGAACTATAACATAGACTTAGAAAGCAAAGTTTGTTTCCACTAGATTAAAAATATTCCTATTTAAATTAAATAGTAAATTTGTATGCATTAGAACTTTGCCCAAAAAAACTTCATGTCTGGGGAAGTATTACCATATTAGCTGTTCAAACATAAGGAATTCTTGGGGTGTCTGGGTGGCTCAGTTGGTTAAGCCTCCAATTCTTGGTTTCGGCTTAGGTAATTATCTCATAGTTCATGAGACCAAGCCCCACATTGGGCTCTGGGCTGACAGGGTGGAGCCTGCTTGGGATTCTCTCTCTCCTAGCTCTCTGCCCCTGCCACACTCTCATTCTCTCTCTCTCTCTCTCTCAATAAATAAATTAATTAACATTAAAAAAAACCCCAAGGAATTGTTTGTTTTTTTAATTAAAAAAAAAAATTTAATCTTTATTTATTTTTGAGAGAGAGACTGGGTGTGAGCAAGGGGAGGAGCAGAGAGAGAGGGAGACACAGAATCCGAAGCAGTCTCCAGGCCCTGAGCTGTCAGCACAGAGCCCGATGTGGGGCTCGAACTCATGAACCATGAGATCATGACCTGAGCTGAAGTCAGACGCTCAACCAACTGAACCACTTAGGCGCCCCAAAACAAGGCATTGTTTAAAATACATCCCATTACTAATAACCCCCAAATGCTACTTCCAGGTTGGAAATTTGCAAGCCACAATGCCCAGCCCTCAGGGTATTTGTTTTTCGCTTCCTATATACTTCTTTAAGACTCTTTCTCTTTCTGATAGGACCTGTGTGGCCCATAGCAATTTCAAGTTTATGATCAGAATTTATCACCTACCTACCACCCTTTGAAATGAACATACATTTCTAACTATTATAAATATTTGAGAACTGGAATACCTGAACTCTTGTGGAAAAACAAGATGGTATTTGTAGCTGGCATACAACATACTTCCTATTCCTTTCTCTTATATACATTCATAGTGCATTTCCTTTATATGGTGCCATATTGATTTTCCCCCTCAATAGGGTAAAAAAAAAATCAAAACCCTTCATCCAATCATGTTTAATACTATCTCACTGATTATCTACTTCTTGATGTCACAAAATAAAAAGACCGAGAAGTTAGATTATAAATAGATGATAAATCAGATAGAAGATATGAGTCCTCCATCATTCCGTTCTAAACGTCCTTAACCCTATGCAGTGCTTACTATGTGTGTCAGTGCATGCATATATATATATATAATATATATATAATATATATATATTATATATATAATATATATATAATATTTTGATATATATAGTTGAGATTGATATATAGTTGAGTTTGATAATTAGTTGAGATTATGTATATGTATGTATATACATAAATACATGTGTATGTATCATACATATATATACATACATAATCTCATAGGGTCTCATATACAAACCCTCATAGGGTTATGTGGGAATTAGTTGAAATTTTGCATATATATATATATATATATATATATATACACACATATACATATATATATATATATATATGAATAAGTTGAAAATTTGTTGAGAAATGGGATAATTACTGTGGTAGACAGAACAATGACCCCAAAAATGTTCACATCCTAATACCTGGAGCCTGTGAATATGTTACCTCATGTGATAAAAGGAACTTTGCAGATATGGTTAAGAACTTTGGGGTAGGAAGATTATCCTGTATTCTCCAGGCCGTGTCTTTAGAAGAACGAAGTAGAAGAGGAGTTTAGAATAATGTGATGCGAATGGTATCATCTGCCATTGCTGGCTTTGGAGATGGACAAAGGGGCCTATAAGCCAAGGAATATGGGCAGCTTCTAGAAACTTATAAACATAATAATCAATTATTGTGTAATTGAAACCACTTTTATTTTCAACATACATATATAATATATATACATAGTATATACGTACACATACATATAGATACATGCATATAGGTGTATGTGTGTGTGTGTATATATATATATATGTATGTGTATATATATATATATATATATATATATATGTACACACACACACACACACACACACAATGTCAACTAATTCCTACATAACCCTATGAGGGTTTGTATATGAGACCCTATGAGATATATATATATATATATATATATATATATATATATATACACACACACACACACACATATACACATATATGATACATACACATATTGGAATTAGTTGTGTATATATATATATTATATATATAATGCATAGATACACACATATGTATGTATATGTATATAATATATATACATACATAATCTCAACTAATTCCCACATTAACCTATGAGGTATATACTTAAAATAACTATTTCACCATGGACATGGATGTTTAAAGAATTATCTGATCTGCTTGAAATGAAGTAAAGGTGTAACTGGAATTTCACATTAGATTGTTCTGACCTCACGAAAGAAAAATATTAAATGTAATTTTTATATTCTGAGGCTATCTTAAACTTACAGTCTGTGTTAAACTTCAAAGAATTTTAAAATCTAAAACACACAGATATGTTCTCTAAATTGGTGTTCTTATATAAACATGGCTTTTGCATGCTTATTTTTCAATATTTCAGTTGTTTTAAACTTTAGGTTTCAATTTATGAAGCGGAAACCTTGCAACATTGTTATTCCCAATAGCATGAATATAATCATTAAAAACCATTGCAGAAATTTTAAAAGATAAAGTCATTTTGCTTTTGAATTTGTTTGCTATTAATATGATAATTTCTAACTTCATAGAAAGCCAGCTTTCCACAGTCCTTACAAAGTCAATCCAATTTAGTTTAAG
Organism: Acinonyx jubatus; assembly: GCF_027475565.1. Lineage (NCBI taxonomy): Eukaryota > Metazoa > Chordata > Mammalia > Carnivora > Felidae > Acinonyx > Acinonyx jubatus. Next base: position 39,832,210 of record NC_069385.1, read on the forward strand.
TTAAAACTACAAATAAAAATAGTTCAATCAATAATCAATACATAGAAATGTTATGCCTAAGAGAGTCCTTACTGAGTGACTTTTATCAGAGTACAGCTGGATCTTGAAATAAAAAAATAAAATAAAATAAAAGGAATTTCTGTCTGTTCATGTGACTCCTATGGCAAAGCAGATACCTTATAGATAAAACTAAATTTCACTGTAGTTTGATTATAAATTTGGGATTTCAGATATTCCCCCAAACTTGATAAAAACATTCATAGTACATGCATAGGCGTACTTATATAAATCACCGTTTCCCTGAATCTGAAATTTTTGGATTTGGTAGTTTTGCCTCTGCATAATAAAAATTGCTTTCCTTAGTTTTAACTAATCAAATCCAGTCATTCTAGTAACAGAAATGTATGTAAAAGCATTTGTTGTAAATGCACATTTAGCTTGGAAACAGACATGTATTTGGAGGTCCAGTATATATATATATATATATATATATATACACACACACACATATATACAGTATATAACATATAATGATGCATATATTTAATGTGGAAGATAGAGTTGTTCCCAAACATAGCTGTTCCTAGAGAAAACCTGAATATATTTCACTGGTAGAATTACTCTTGTACCCTCTTGAGAGCTTGTAATACACAAGTGCACTTGGGAGCGATTGGGTCTTGGCTTGAGCATGAGAGTGGCATTGAGAATAGATTGCTGCTGCTAGCTCTTAGTGTGAAGGGGAAGAGACTGCTGTGTAGATAAAGCAAGGGTTATTTTTCCTACTGTAGAGCTCTGTCCCTTTATTCACTATAGATCACCTAGCCCAAGTGAATAGATTTCCCACTAGGTATATTATCTTGAAGGAAGACACTTTTCCTGATTGTACTTTGATGGGATATGCAAGCTAGTGTTTATGGCCCTCCCCATCCCCCTGCCAAATGAGCCTCATTGCTTAGTCAGAATAAGCATGCTTGCCAAGCCCTAAGTCCCATGATGGCATTAAGAAGAAATAGTGAGACAGAAAAGGGGGAAGGCAAACACTGGCTGACTGTGGAACACTGAACATTCTTCTCCCATTGCCAAGTTCATGGTTTAGTATTTGCAGCTTCAGAGTCTGGTCAGCTGTATTGCATGATCAGGTTTATTTACGTTTTTTTCCACAGGCATATTTGACAGATAAAAAAGCTTCTTGCTCTTGGGTTTCTTAGGCCCCTTCAAATCCTATGTTTCTCAGTTCGTCAATTTTGAAGATTCCAACTCTGAGACCAACAGATGAGTTCTCTATTCAAACTGGACATGACTCAGTTTCATGCACACTTTTTCCTTGCCAAACGTGTACAACTTCTGAGGGTAGGCATTTCTGAGAACTGGTAAAAACAATGTTCACTATAAGCCACTACTACAAATACTAGTTAATTTGAGTTTGAGTGTCCCTGAGTGATTTTACCACATCCTGCCACAATCAAGAAAATTTTCTTTTGGGTAGAGCAAAGGACAATCGATACAAAAGGATGTTAATCCTCCAGTGTTTGTCCAGAGTGAAATTCAGATCAACTTGCTAAAATTCTGAAGCTTCTGTTACACTAAACCCTGCTATATCTTCCAGAAAAACCTAAAGTCCTTTTGCAGTATTGTGAGTTTAATGGATAAACAAATATGCGAACACTGATGACAGAAACTGGAATAGAAGTGAGATCCTGAGTAAAAGATAGTAGTCTACCATATCCTTGTGTTCTTTTTAAAAAGTATTTATTTATTTATGAAAGAGACAGATAGAGTGTGAGCAGGGGAGGGGCAGAGAGGGAGGGAGACACAGAATCCAAAGCAGGCTCTAGGCTCTGAGCTGTCCTCACAGAGCCAGACACAGAGCTCGAACTGACAAACCATAAGATCATGACCTGAGCTGAAGTCAGTTGCTTAACCGATTGAGCCACCCAGGTGACCCATATCCTTGTGTTCTAATTTCCCTGAAATACACATGTATGTCAGGATTGATATCTATGTCCATCACCTCAATCACCATCAAAACCCTATGTGGTATGTACTAATAACCCAATTTCACAGATGACAAATGGATGCCTAAAATCAAGTAAGCAGCAGAACTGGTATATGAACTCAAGTATCCCTGACCTCCAAAGCATACATTTCTTTCAAACACAGGCAACATGTTGTGTACTTACTATAATAGCTATTAAAGTTGTATCTGATGGGCTAGTTCCATGCAATTCAAGATCTGGGCAAGTAGGACAGAGTCTGGCCTATAAATGAAGAGTGAAATTAAGTTTTTTTTTGTTTTGTTTTGTCTTTTGTCCAACTGGATATTGCAAGGTCCTAGTTACTCAAAGGTACTGAAGTATCAAGTGGACTAGTCTTGGAGTTAAATGCTATGGTGCTCTGCATGTCAGGATAGAGAGGGAATAAAACAGCAAATGTTAGTTCAAGTTAAGTGCCTAACTTTGCTCTATTCATCCCAAAACTTTAGAAATTTTAATTATATGGATAGATAATAATAGCATTCTTGGACTGGTAAATCTATTTTGATTTAACATTTTCTTGCACACTGTCATACCTTTAACTTGTTTCATTCCATTTCTCAGTGGGGTTATGGGCTAAATTGTGCTCCTCTCCCTTCATATGTTAAAGGCCTAACTCTTGTAATTTCAGAACGTGACTATTTGGAGACAGGACCTGTAAAGAAGTGATTAAGTTAAAATGAGGTTGTAAGGAAGGGGCCTAATCTAATCTGACTGGTATCTTTACAAAGATTGGAACACACAGAGAGACACCAGGGTTTCCTGTGCATAGAGAAGCCTAGGTGAAGAGGCAGCAAGACAGTAACCATTTCATCTACATGCCAAGGACAGAAGCCTCAGAGGAACCCACCTTGCCAGCGCCTTGATCTTGAACTCTTAGACTCCAGAACTGTTAAAACATAAATGTCTGTGGTTCAAGCTACACACTATGTGGCATTTTGTTATGGAAGCCCTAGCAAACTAACACAAGGAGAAAAGACAGATTCTTCATACTGGATTCTGTATGGGAATTTTGATATGCAGGCTTTTGCATAAAACTTCAAATCTAGGTAGTTTGAGTAAACGTGGGCACAAATGGATCACTTTCATCTCTAATTAAATTTGTTCTCATGCTTAGCCCACTTTAAAATGGTAAGCAGGTTGTATTCATTAACATAAAAAATGTACGTTGAAAAAAAAATTAAAAAAAAAACATAAAAAATGTAACTACCAGAAGGAAATCACAGCTTAAGAAGAAGTGAAACAATCTCCCACACCCACATTAATTTCCATTTACATTAATGAAATCAACATGAACAACATAAACAATGTGAAATGACAGACAATCCTCTTAGCTAGATTGTTAAAAGTAAAAATAAAATGAAAACCTCAAGAGGGTGTTAGAGCCACTAATGAAAAAGTTTGAAAATCACAAGTACATTATCAAGAATGGAGTAATACAATAGTAAGTAAAGGGAAAAGAGTTGATAAACTCATCCATTCATTGCCATCCCTTCACAGAGATATCAGTTATGAAAGAAAGGAGTTTTAGTTTCAACGATGGTTCTGTATGCTAAAAACTTCACCCATCTTTCAAAAAGAAAACAATAGTTCTACCTCTTATAGGATTAATTCTTTCATTTGTGAACAATGACAGAAAAGGTTATTACACACACACAAAAAGAAAAGGCAAAACACAACTAGTTGTGAACTTTCTTAAATGGCTTTTAAAAACTCTTAATGTATAATCAAACTATCAATATATAGTAGATAGGGGCATGCATATAATTGTAATCAATAAGAAGGAAAATTATGCTGGGCTCAGAGAGAGAGTTACATATATGGTTTGTTTTGTTTTCTTGTTGAACACAGATCCTATCCTACCCCTATGCAATTCAATTCCTGGTTGCCATTTCTCTAACATACGTCCCAGGAATATCTCCATGTTTTTTTATTACTGCTTTAGTCAGCCCATTATTTCTCATGTGTATTGCTGTGATTGCCCAAGTTCCCTACCTCTACTTCTGCATTCTCTACAAGGCAGTCAAATGATTTTTTAAAATGTAAACTGGATTTTTTTTCATTTTGTTCTTTAGAGCTTTCCAACAATTTCATCTTTGATTTAAGGTAGAATTCCAACTCTTTCCAGTCATCTACAACGCCATATGGGATCTGCCTTACCCTGTCCACCTCTGCAAACCTATGCTGTGCTAGGATTGCCCCACCCAATCTTTTCCAGATACACTGAATTTCTTTTGATCCCTAAACAATGCATTAGTGCTCTCCAGCTTGCCATTTTCTTTGTCTAGCATATTCTTGCCCCCAAATCACTCTATAGTTGACTATTCATGTTTCATGAATAAAGGTCAGGTTTTCAGAAAAGACTCACTTGAGTACCCAATCTAAAGTAGTTCTTAATTGTAAGTCTCTATGGCATCCCTCTATTAATTTTGTTCAATGCAGTTTTTTTCACTCTCAGAAATTATCTTGTTCGTGTGTTTATCCTAGATGGTTTATTTTCTCTCTTTTCTCTTTAGAATGACAGACCTCGTATATCTTCCTCACTATTGAAATCCTGGTACTTAAGACAGTTCCTGGCACTGAAAAGCTGTTCAATAAATATTTACACATGCATGAATCATGGATATACACCCTCTCTACTCTGGTAGGAGAAGATCAGGTAAAAAGCTACATGAATTAGAAAGAAACATGAAATCTATCCCCTTTATGGTTTTCCTTTGCACCTTAGTCATCCATCAGTATCCCATGATCTACTTCCTCTTCTCTGGTCCCTATCCTAGTTCCTCCAAGTTTCTAAAAACAAATATTTCTCCCAAATAGAAAGCACCTCTATTTCACAATGTCTACCTTGCCAAAAACAGCCTTTTAATCCTATTCAAAAGCAAGGTAATGTCCTTTTGCTCCACTTATTCACCAGATTTGATGTTAGGTTTAGGCCTTTTTCTTCCCTCCTTTGTCCTAATATTTGCATTTCTGGGCTTCTCATTGTTACTAGGGCCTTGTTCAAAGGATCTTGAAGATGTACAATTTAAAACCAAAGGCACTTCAGGACATATGACGTGAGTTCATTTTTTATCTTTGCCCATCGCGTACACTTAAAAATAACAGCTTTAGTAATTGTCCACTCACTATGTGTCAGTTACCTGCTTCTCTATCGTCGTGTGCCATCACATCAATACTCCCAATTCAGAAGCCAATAGTATAATGTGTTTTTTTAAATTTTCCTTCAAATTGTTTTTCCACCTATCTCCATATCATGCAATTGTTAAATCATACCAAAATTTCCCCTCACACAGTATAGCAAAAAAGACAACACAAATTACAGGTCTATGCTTTCATCATTTAGAGTAAGACCCTCATTATTGCCATTTCCTGATTTCCCCAATTGGAAATTCCAAGCTCTTCCTTCATCCATCTGTTCATCCTGCCATTCATTCAACATTTCTTAAGCAAATTCCTGCACACCCTGCTCAATGTTGGAATAGCTAACACAAATATAAATATATATTGTATATTATATTATATTTTGATCATATATATGCATATATATACATATATATGTAAATATGTATGACCAAAAATATCTCACCTACTAGTGGCTTAAATTCAAATGGCTTCTAATCTAGAACAAGAAGCAATTTTGAAATGTCAAAACTCAAAACTCATCATGCAGTTTTCAACCTTTTATTTTTAATGTCTGAAACAATCCCTTGCCTGCCATGTGACAAGGTACTGTGCTTCAATATTACAGCTCTGATCAAAAATCTTATTTCTGTAAATCTCTCCCAATTAATACCTTATGACCAAAATACTGTAACAAATAACTTGAAATGGTCATTTTCATAAATTTATAACAATATTTGTTTATTATTTTTGGACAGATATTATTATGTATTATCATTTGTCAGATAAACTTTTCAGTTAAGAATGTGATTTTCAAGGAGGTTCCAGAATTTGACATTAAATCCAAACAATGCAATCCCATAGAGCTCTGTGTATTCACAAAATACACATTTTTCAGTGGTGATGAATATTGACTTTAAACTTTAAGGAGGGAAAGAATCACCTTGCTTATAAAGAGGAAGTAAGAAAGCACGAGTAAGAAAAGAACAGAGTGACAGAGTGTTACATTCTCATAATTTGAGACATTTCCTTAATGAATGTCCAGTGACATCATTCATGTGAGGTATTAATAGTTATGGCCAAAGTAAACATCTTATATTTCATAGAACTTAACTAGAATATTATGACCAAGAGGTCCTTATTCCTCAAATTAAAAAAAAAAAAAAGAAAATTTAGGGGCGCCTGAGTGGCTCACTCAGTTAAGTGTCTGACTTCAGCTCAGGTCATAATCTTGTGGTTCATGGGTTTGAGCCCTGCATCAGGCTCTGTGCTAACAGCTCAGAGCCTGGAGCCTGTTTCAGATTCTGTGTCTCCCTCTCTCTCTGCCCCTCCCCTACTTGTGCTCTCTCTCTCTCAAAAATAAATACATAAAAAAAAATTAAGAATTTTTAATATATGAAAATCAGTGAAGATAATATACCAAAAGAGTAAAAGTGAAAAGTTATATGATTATTTCAATAGGTGCAGGAAAATCATGTGATAAAATTCACCCAATCATGTTTCTTTTTAAAATACTTGAAATACATCCCCATTCACATTCTGTCTCTTTCTCTCTCAAAAACAGACATTAAAAAATAAAAATAAAAAGGGGGGCGGGGGCCTGGATGGCTCAGTCAGTTAAGTGTCCAACTTTGGCTCAGGTCATGATCTCACAGTTTGTGAATATGAGTCCCGCATCAGGCTCTGTGCTGACAGTTCAGAGCCTGGAGCCTGCTTCAAATTCTGTATCTCCCTCTCTCTCTGCCCCTCCCCTGCTCTCTCTCTCTCTCTCTCTCTCTCTCTCAAAAATAAAATTAAATATTGAAAAATTAAAAGAAAATTAAAGAAAACATGGACAGAGAGCAAAAGTAGAGATTTCACAGGAAAAGAATTACAAATGACACTTACAAACATATTTAAAATCCTCAAAAATTTCCATGAATATAATCTGTCTGACAGGCTTACAGATATAAAATGCTCATATATTTGACCTAGGGATTCAATTTCTAGTCAATGAGCTTACTACCAATATGCTTATACAAACATATAGATACATAAATGTTCATTACAACATTGATTGTAATAGCAAAGAAACCCATAATAAATGTAAATATCAATCATTAAGGAACTGATTAACTCAATTGCAGTTCATCATTATAATGGAATTCTATAGTCTATTAGGATGTGGCATAGGCTCTGGGTTATATTGTTAACTCATAAATCACAGTACAGAGATGTTTGTACAATAAAATGTTTATAAAGTAACATGCATTTATAATTTATAGAATGATACACCATTTATTAGTGGTATCCAGAAAATAGATGTGTCTGAGTTTTTGGAGGAAACATTCTTTTTAATATGTTTTGTCATGTTGTGTAGGGTTTTTTGGTTGTTTTCTTTTGAAACCATAGACTCTCCCAAGTAGAAATACAATGAACACTGGAAAAGAAAGGATATTTCTGTGCAAGAAACCCAGAATAGTCAAAACACTTTGAAAAAGAACAAAATTGGAACACTCACATATCCTGATTTCCAAACTTACTACAAACCTACAGTAATCAAGAGTGCGTGGTACTGGCATAAAAATAAACACACAGATCAATGAAATAGAATCAAGAATCCAGAAATAAATCTCCTCATTTATAGCAAATTTATTTTTGACAAAGATGCCAAGAAAACTCAATGGGGAAAGAACAGTCTTTTTAACAAATTTGTTTTAGAACAACTGCATAACCTCATGAAAAAGAAAAAAATTGAACCCCTATCTTACAACATACACACAAGAAAAATAAACTCAAAATGGATCATAGACTTAACAGTTAATATAAAGTCTCTTAGAAGAACATAGGGGCTCCTGGGTGGCTCAGCTGGTTGGGCGTCCGACTTCATCTCAGGTCATGATCTCATACTCCATGAGTTTGAGCCCCACATCAGGCTCTGTGCTGACAGCTCAGAGCCTGTAGCCTGCTTCAGATTCTGTGTCCCCCTTCTCTCTGCCCCTCCCCTGCTCATGCTCTGTCTCTCTCTGTCTCAAAAATAAATTTTAAAAAAAATTTAAAAATTTAAAAAAAAATAGAAGAAGAAAATATAAGAGCAAATCTTTGTGACATTCGGTTAAGGCAATGGCTTCTTAGGTATAACCCCTAATGCAGGAAGGAAGGAAGGAAGGAAGGAAGGAAGGAAGGAAGGAAGGAAGGAAGGAAGGAAGGAGAGAGAGAGAGAGAGGAAAGAAAGAAAGAAAGAAAGAAAGAAAGAAAGAAAGAAAGAAAGAAAGAAAGAAAGAAAGAAAGAAAGAAAGAAAGAAAGAAAGAAAAATAAATGGGCACCTGGGTGGCTCCGTCGGTTGACTGTCCAACTTCAGCTCAGGTCTATCTCTTGGTTCGTGAGTTCGAGCCCCACATGAGGCTCTGTACTGACAGCTCAGAACCTGATGCCTACTTCAGATTCTGTCTCCTTCTCTCTGCCTCTCTCCCACTTACGTTCTGTCTCTCTCTCAAAAATAAACAAACCTTTAAAAATTTAAAAAATAAATACAAAATAAAGAGAATTTTGTGCTGCAAATGATACCACCAAGGAAATGAAAAGAAAACCCATGGAATGGAAGAAAAATTTGCAAATTGCATATCTGATAAAGGACTTCTACCCAGAATATATAAGAACTTTTACAACTCGATTAAAAGACAACTAACCCATTTCTTTTAATGTGAAAAGATCTAAATTGACACTTCTCCAAAGAAGACATACAAATGGCCTATAAGAACACGAAATGATTCTTAACATCTAAGTCAGAGAAACAAAATCAAACAAGACACTATTTCCTATTCACTAGCGTGGCTATAATCAAAACAACAATAACAAGTGCCAGTGAAGATGTAGAAAAACAGCAATCCTCAACCTCAGTGTTGCTGGTGGAAATATAATGTGGTACATTCAGTTTGGAAAAGATAGTTCCTCAAATCTGTAAATATAAAGTAACCACAGCAAGTCCATCCCAGTTAAATAGCCAAAGGAAATGAAAACATACCCATGCAAAATCTTGTATGTGAATATTTATACCAGCATTATTCATAATAGTCAAAAGGTGGAAATCACCAAAATGCCCATTAGCCAATGAATGGATAAACAAGATGTGGCACATTTATACAATGAAATATTATTCCACAATAGAAAAGAATGAAACACTGAGGCATGTATGAACATGGACGGATACTGTGCTAAACGACAGAAGTCAGCCCCCCAAAACAGGTGTTATATGTTTACATTTGTAAGAAATGTCAAGAACAGAAAACCTATGGAGACAGAAATGTAAATTAGTGGTTACCAGGAGGTGGGAGAGGAGAATGGCGGAACGAATGTTAATGGATACGAGGTTTCTTTTTGGTGTGATGAAAATGTTCTAATCTTAGATTGTGGGGATGGTTGCCCAGCTCTGTGAACATACTAAAAAGCACTGAATTGTATGAATTTTTAAAAATCAATTTTATGGTATGTGACTTACACCTCCTTAAAACTTATTTAAAATGAGATATTAATTATAAAAATGCAATTTCTCTAATGTCACATCTTATAATTTCCTGCAGAAAGTTGGTGCCTAATACAGGTTCTCTAAAAATTTAAAGAAGTTAAAAGAATGAACAAGTGAAAGCCTTTCCCCCAATATAAACAGGAAGAAGGGCACTTACTCAGAAATCAGAAATTTAGAAGGAATAATTATAGAACATCTGTATCAAACATTATAAACTCAATTCGTATACAGTGGAGCTGCACTAGAAATGACAGAGAAAACTATGTCCAGGGTAAGGATTATGGTGCTATGGGCTTTCATTCTGAGGTGGGAGAGGGATTTTTCATATATGGAACTATTCACAGACCTTTATATGAAAAAGAAGCACAACTGAAATTTAAGTATTCCATTACTTCAAAATATCTTCCTACTGATAGCTTTACTAGTGCAAGTAATGGCCAATTAAACTGAAGGATTAAAAGGACTAGCTTGTACAGAGAAAATGAACAAGCTTCAACAGCAAACATGCATCAGCTGAAGATGTTTCAAAATTACCAGAGTTAATAAAAGTCACTTTGATAGCATCTTTCTTTCAGGAGCTCAGTGTGTGTGTGTGTGTGTGTGTGTGTGTGTGTGTGTGTGTTTTCTCTTCCACAGACACTACCTAATTAAATCTCAAAATATATAAGGTTATATAATCAATTCTCAGGGTTCTTTTGAGAATCCCATTGGAAAAGTAAATCTTTCTTCTGAGTATTTCAGTCTATTCCTCTCCTTTGTTCTAGGCAGAAACTGGATCTTATCACTATTCTGTGTAGGTTTTTTTGCTTCTGCTTCCATATTTGCAACTCATTCATGTACAGTGGAGCTCATTCTTCAGAAGTGACCCTTAACCACTACCAGTCAAAAGTGTCACTGCAGCCATCCATAGGTGGAATCACTATTGTTGTCTACTGCTCTCAGGTTAGTAAGGATGACCTGAACACTTACAATGATGGATCTGAATGTCAGGCTTTTCAGTGTATCCTGAATGAATACACAATGTGCTATAAAAAGTTACAGAGAATGTTTTCTAAAAACCACCCGCATGTTGCATCCTGCGCTAATAAGTAACAATAACATAGTGAAGGAGGTGAAACAGCAAAGTACAAATACACCGAAAGTGGTGAAAAATACAAATATTACCAGGGAAGACAAGACTTTAAAGCAGTGGTTCTCAACCAGGGACAATTTGCTCCCTCTTCCCACCTGCCTATGCTTATTTGGCAGTATCCGTAGACACTTTTCTTTCTTTCTTTTTTTATTTATTTTTTGATTTTTTAATGTTTATTCATTTTTGAAAGACAGAGAAAGAGCACAAGCAAGGGTGGAGCAGAGACAGAGGGGGACACAGAATCCGAAGCAGGCTCCAGGCTCCGAGCTGTCAGCACAGAGCCCGACGCGGGGCTGGAACTCAGGAACCGCGAGATCATGACCTGAGCCGAAGTCAGACGCTCAACCGACTGAGCCACCCAGGCGCCCCTGTGGACACTTTTGATTTACAAGATTGAAGACTGAAGGGCTGCTACTAGCAGGTGGTGGGTAAGATGCTGCTACCTGTCCTACAATGCACAGGACAGCCTCTCACAACAACAACAAAAACATCCAGCAAAATACCAATAGTACCAAGGCTTAGAAACCCCAATTTAAAGTATAGCCAAAGAACACTGCAAGTGCTACCTGTATGACCAACCTACAAAATCTTGAAAGGTATTTCTAGTAAACATGTAATTGCGTGGCAATGCTACTTTTTATTGTGAAATATATCACTCACAAAAAGGAACAGATATAACATACATTTGGTGTTTAAAGGATAAAAATAAACCTAATATCACTGTAGCCATCATCCAATTGAAGAGATGAAACATTTACAATACCTTTAAATCCTTCTCACTTTTTCCCCAATCACATTTTTCTCCAGAGCACATTCCTGAATTTTCTAATTACACATTCCCTTGATTTCTTCACTAGTTCTCACATATGTATGCATTCCTAAGTAACATATTTAGTTTTGCTAGTTTTGACATTTTTGAAGTGGAATCTTAATGTATTATTTTGATTTGTATTTTTGTTCAATATTCTCTTCATGATATTCACCTATGTAGATGTGAGATATTTAACTGAAGAATTGATTTTAATAATGAGTGGCTGTTGATACTTTTTTAAACTTAAAAACATTGCATTCTGAAACCACTTAATCATATATTTGTATTTATGCGCTTAGGAATTTGATAAGTGCTATGAAGACTTTAACGACGTGAGATTCATGGGAAGTTTGTAATGAGGTAAATGAAGTAGGTTGAGTCGGAGTCCTTTTCTCAGAATATAGCATAATCAAGTACAGGAAGTTTGGAGTCAAGAAACTTTGATGTGGATCTTTGTTTTCCAATTTATCTGTTGATTCACCTTGGCTAACTCCATCTCTTTTTCCCCAATTTGTTCATTGATATAATGGAAGAAAAAATATTTATCTACTTCATACTATTGTGATAATGCATATAAAATGCAAAAATAGTAATTGAGAAAAAACTGAACACTCTATAAATAAGATTTGCTATAATTAAAATAAAGGCATCCCTAAATTTATGACCTAATTATTTTTCTTTCTTCCTTCAGGCACAATATAATAAATTGGGTTTGTGTTCTTGAAAATAAGAATCATAAAATCTAAATTTCTTTATGAAAATAATTGAAACAAAAATATTAATTCAAACATTTATAGAATATGTAAATTTAACTGACTTAGCATTTTGATATCCAATTCTGTGGTTTTTCCAGTTAATTTCTCCCTTCTCTCATCCTTTGTTAATAAATACACTACATTCAGGGAGGGCTGATAAAGTAAGAACAGTAATTTCTGAGCTTTTCAACTCTTTAAAGGAGTTGGGAAAGTTTTTAGTAGAAGCAACAAATATTCTTGAATACCATGGTTTTCAATTATAAGAAAATAACCTGAGAGGAAAAATATCGTTGCCGTTGTTGCTGTTGCTGTTGTTGCTGTTGTTTTGCTTTATTTAAGTCCTGGAAGACTTAAAATATAAGCACATCCAAAACATGAAGTGGAAAGGAATTCATGATTATCTAAGAGATGTTTCTCATCAGAAGGTGATAAGAATTTCACCAGAGGGTAGGGAAAGAATAAATATTTCGTTTACAGGATATAGAAGATTTCTGGTGATGGATCTCAGGGCTCCTCCCACTATAGAACTTCAAAGTGGAGGTGAGGTAGGACCACTGAAACTCCAGTATATACCTCACTAAGTATCAGTAATTGCGGAGCAGAAGAGTCGTCCAGTATGCCATATGAGGCACTGGAACTCTTTACAGAGAACTTACAACATAGCACCTATGTGTTAGAAAACCATTGTTTGAGAAAAGTGCATAGGTAGGGCCTGAACATAGTCTGTGTTTTCTTTAAGCCAACATACATACTGAAGGGAGAACAGTTGAGACTTTTGAGAGGTCAAGAGACTTGTCAACTTGGTGAAAGACCAAAATTATCTGAAGAGACACTGAGGTTGGGTCCAAGAAGACACAGTGAAGATGGACCTGAAAATTTGAGGTCACAGTGGGAAGTGCACCTCCGCAGTAGATGCAGAAGGAACAAAGGGAAACGTTCTTGATCTGATAAGTCACACTTCAGCAGAAGCCAGAAGTGAGAGGAAGTAGCTAAGAATAAATTGCAAACCCAGTTCCCACACCTGAACTCTAGTAAAATGCTCCTGAACCCAGAAGTTCCTAGAAAAGGAGTAGGGGAGGGGAAGAATACACAAGAAAGAATGGGAAGAATATGAACTGACCATGTTAATCCAAAATTGATTAAAATTCAAACCAGAAACAACTACCTTACTATCAATGATAAAAATGAGCTTCTCTTGGGGTGCCTGGGTGGCTCAGTCGGTTGAGCGTCCGACTTCGGCTCAGGTCATGATCTCACAGTCTGTGAGTTCGAGCCCCGCGTCAGGCTCTGTGCTGACAGCTCAGAGCCCGGGGCCTGTTTCAGATTCTGTGTCTCCCTCTCTCTCTGACCCTCCCCCATTCATGCTCTGTCTCTCTCTGTCTCAAAAATAAATAAATGTTAAAAAATTTTTTTTAAAAAATGAGATTTTCTCCACAGAAAGGGAAAGTGGACTCAGACTCGTAAGCTAAATCGAACTTCCCAACAGTGAATATTTTGTTTTTTTTAAAATATATTTGAATTTTTTGACTATATAAAGTTCAAATCCACTGTAAAATAAACTCTTACAAAAATTGTTTAACAGTCTAAAATGTGTAGAGCAAAAAAAAAATCTTTTTTCTTTATAAATCCCCCTGAAACAAGCATAGACAATCATCACTGCTCCCAGAAAACTAAGGTCATAAATCTTGATTTTTCCCCCATTTCTGACTCAGTAAGGGTATATGGATCCTCACATCTTTAAAGGATAAATGCTAGGGGTAGTTCACCTAGTGCCTTAATTTTCCAGGATCCCTTGCTTTGTCAACTCAGTGCAGCATTCGCAGCAACCTCACACAGCAGTCACCATGACAAGTTTTGTCATACCTGAAGAATCATTCTCTGTAGAAAAGATTATAAAAGCTGAGGCTGTGAGGCTGAACTGCCATAGTCTCATCTCCATAATATTACAAATATTATTAATGACTTGAGATGTCTCTACAGAAAAAAATTCATTACAAGAATGCCTGATTGGTGGAGTCAAACTAGAAGGATAATGATAAAATCAACTTTATGTTGCAGAAGGAACTATAGATACCACTCTCTTTTTTAATTTAGGTGGGTTTTTTTTGTAATTTAAAATTTTTTCTACAATGAATGTACACTATTAAGGTAATAAAATATAATACAGAAATAAACACATTTTTGAGAGTTGGATAGGAATGTAATAATAGTCAGCTTCAAATGCCTCATTTTAGAGGCCAGTTAATTAAGGTCCAAAGAGTATCCTGGCTATATAGGTCACACTGTTAGTCAATGAAAAGATAGCAGTCACTCTCAAAGTTCTTTCCATTAATCCAGTCTAGGAAGGAACTGGTGGAGTGAAAAAGCAGCACACTTTTCAGATCATTCTTAGAAAGGAAGGCAATATCTCTACAACTGGGCTCATAAACTCCACTGCAAAGATCAATGTCTTTTTCTTTCTTTTTTTAAAGAAAGAAATAAGTTTATTTTAAAGAAAGAAATAAGTTTATTTACTTATTTTGAGAGAGAGAGAGTGAGCGAGTTGGGGAGAAGAAAATAGAAAGGGAAAGAGAATCTCAAGCAAGCTCACTATCAGCACAGAGCCTGACAGGGGGCTCGAACTCACAAATTATGAGATCAGGACCTTAGCCTAAATGTCAGATGCTTAATCAACTGAACCACTCAGGCATCCCTGGATCATGTCTTTTTAAAGTTTTACCTGTATCTGATAAAGGATAGCAAATTGTCTCACACCAAAAGAATTGTCAACAACTTTTCAAATGATGAATAAATACGATATGCCTTATAAATTCATGCTTTTCAGTCACTAAGAAAACTGTTGTTTGCTTTCACATTATCCTTGGTACCAAAATATGGCTTTACTTGAAGCCGTAGCAACATTTTCGATTATGCAGAAGAAAGACTGAAGGTGAAGATTGAGATCTAATAGTAACATGTGATGCTTCGCTGTTTCATCATTGTAATATTATATTGTAACTAGTTTCAGTTTAAAGAATTTCAGTATTGCCAGTTTCCTTCTAAAGTTCCTATTTCTAATGTCAATGAATTTTACTTGTGATACCAACTAGGAAGTGTTGGCTGATTTTCTCCGAAATTCTGTTTGCCAGTGGAAAAAAAAAGGAAATTAATGAGAGCTTAACTTTTGAAATTTTGTCATCTTAGGAAAGACAGATCTTAAAACTATGCTACATGTTTTGGCTATAAAATTTATATTTTAATAAGCTTTACTGTGACCTCAACTTGCATTTTTCCAGAGGAAGGGAAGAGAATGGAAATACCCTGCTTCTCCCACTCTTCTACATTCTTCAGACTATTTAAGGAAGAATAAGATGAAAACCAATTCAAGGCAATGTCAGAAAAAATATATATAAGAAACTTAAATAGTTGAAAATATCATAAAGAAGATTTTATACATAAATCTCAGAGTAATTTAGTAATTTTGTTTATGCATTAAATTCAATTTTGAACTTTTCTTAACGTTTATTTTTGAGAAAGAGAGACAGAGAGCACATGTGCACACAGTTGGGGGAGGGGCAGAGAGAGAGAGAGGGAGTCACAGATCCAAAGCAGGCTCCAGGCTCTGAGCTGTTTGCACAGAGTCCGACGCGGGGCTCAAACTTATGAACCATGAAATCATGACATGAGCCAAAGTCAGGCACTTAACAACTGAGCCACCCAGGCGCCCCCAATTTTTAACTTTTTATCAATTGTAACGGGAAAGTTTTATTTTTTAAATAAAAAAAAAATCTATGCCAGTTTATTTAGACAGACCATTTTTTTCTACCCCCATTAATTTCTCAAAGTTATTTATCATGCAAATCCTTATACAAAAAATAGTAATATAAACTAGCTTTTAGGTTAAAAACTACCCCTCTCACATAGTTCCTACTTTTTCCAAATTATAATTTGGTGGAGGGACTAATTTTTAAAACCTAACTCAGATAAAAGTTTCTTGTGGAGGATAAAGCTAATGGAATTTTGGTTCAGTTTTAAGATATTCTAAAAATCATAGGGGCCTTTGGGTGGCTCAGTCAGTTGAGTGTCCGACTTTGGCTCAGGTCATGCTCTCATGGTTCCATTCATGAGTTTGAGCCCCATGTCAGGCTCTGTGCTGACAACTCAGAGCCTGGAGCCTATTTCGGATTCTGTGTCTCCCCCCCCCCCCCGCCCCTTCCCCACTGGTGCTCTGTCTCTCAAAAATAAACATTAAATTTTTAAAAAAAAAATATATTCTAAAAATCATGGAAAGTAAGAACTAGCACAGTTCTTAGTGTGTCTTTGTCAGTACTGATGATCTTAACCAAGCTGTGATAAAACCTGGACAGACATCAAGCCGTGATAGGACACTGGTAAGTGCTGATGTATATGTCTCTTGTCACTAACTGAACAAGCAATTAGATTTAGTTGTTTGGGAACTGTCCTGAGTTTACACCCCAGATAATATCATCTATATCAGTTTCTACCTGCCATTACCTGGAACACATATAATATTGTTTTCTGTTCTTCATTTAATTCTTTTATATATTTTAATATGAATGCAATCCCAATCTCTATTTTTAAAAAATAAAATTCTCCTAAAACATATGTGACTATTGCCCTCAAATAAAAATTCAAAATTAAAATGAGCCCAAAGATTGATCTTAGGTGCTAGATTTACACACTAGAGATCAACATTCTACAAAAACCCATTGAAGAAATGAATGCAAACATTAATTCACTTTAATTATGGAGTAATGCATTAAAACTGCTCCTGTTTACATATGCTTGGAAATATAGGAGAAAGAGAGCTTATATATATATAAAGTTATTTTTAGGTTGGGTACACATGGGAGATATTTTAGTAGAACGTCCTACTGGTTTAAAAGTAAGGAACATTAATTTCAAGTAGGGGCTATAACAGTTTTTATGGATGAGGCTTTTGAGACAGTGTATTTACTAATAAACCTCTTATACTGATAAGTACATTGATGCTGTATTTCAGGTAAAAAGGACAACATTATCAAGGTTACAATTCAAAATATGGTTGGGGTCCATATCCTGTGGAGTGAATACCTGGTGCATTTTTTTTCCAGAGTCCTACCACTGGTGCACAGGTAATTAATAGTACCCTAATCCTACTTTGAGTAGCCAGCACCCACACTCTCTCTCCTGCCAGAGTCTACTCTTTTACCCCAATCCCTGCCATTCTGGTTAGAGAGGTGAGCACGTGACTAAAGCAGGGCCAATCAGGATTCACCATGGACCTCTGTTAAATCAACTGGGGAAAAAAGCAATCCTCTTTTCACTGAAATTCAGAGACTAAAATTCATGTAAGCCTGAAGCTGACAGATGCCACCATCATCACAATATCGAGACAGTCAATGTGAAAATAAAGCTTATTTTGAGGAAGGAAAAAACCAATAGATGGAGAGCAACCAAGTTTTGATTCCATTTTTTGTTGTCCTAAATCTGGAATAGTAAACTGAAAAGTCTCACTGAGAGGGAAAGTCTATAAATGTGTAAAACATTACCTGGAAAACAAAATGGATTAGCAGGATCTATGGAAAATGAAGGAAGATATACGCTAATCATAAACAATGAAATCTGATTTTTTTCCCGAGTATTCTGATCACAATAACTTTGTGACAAGATTTTTTCCTGGTGAGTACCAGATGGCAACCCCTGCATGGATCTTAGATGGTTTGATGTAATCTAGACTTTCAGTTATATAAATCAATTATTTTTCATTTTTCTTGGTGCCTTCTCATGCTTCTTGGCTTTGCCCTCCCTCACACTTTCTTCCTTTATTCTTTTCTTTCTTTCCTCACTTTTCATTGTATTTTCACCTCTTGGCAAGAAGAGAATATATTACATATTTGTGCGACAGACAAGACAAAAAATAACAATGAAACATACGGCTTTTACTGAGAGAATCTGAGAAGTATTAACAATTCTATTTTAAAGTCAATTAGCCTGGCATCAGATTTAAAACTTGGTTTAGGGCAGTGTGTCTCCAACTGTGGCCACCAGACCAGAAAGTAGTATCAGCACCACCTGGAGACTTGTTAGAAATGCAAATTCTCAGGCCCATCCTGGCCCTCCTGTATCAGAAACAACCACCTGTATTCTTTGTGATTCTGAAGTACTCTAAAGTTTCAGAGGCACTGTTTTGGGGAGCGGTATGATGGTCAGTAAGCTATTCAGTGATTCTCACTTAAGGGAGCCTATGCTATTTCAGAGGCAGCAGTGAGTGAGCATTAAAGCCTCAAGAGGAATTGCTAACATAGTTTATGCATAAAATAGTTTCTCTCACATCACTGATGGTAATAACATATACAAATGAATGAATGTGAGCACAGAAAGAAGAGCAAGATTAGTGTAAGGTTTAAAGATGAGACAGCACAGTTATTTAAGCTATGTGGATATACTGCCTGGGTTTAAATCCCAACTTTGTCATTTCCTCCCTCTGCTAAACCTTTCTGCCCGTCCTCTCATGTCTATAATGGGAAAAAATAATAATGCCTGCTCCTTATGATTCTTATAGGTATTAAATGAGTTAGTACATGTAAGGTTCTTAGATTAAGCCATGCACATGATACATGCTCATTAAATGCAAGTATAGTTGCCTTATGCTATTCTGTAACCAATAGCTACATATGACAACTTAGATTTGAATTTAAAAATAGTTTTTAAACATTTCATTAGCCACATTTCAAGTGTTCAGTGTCCACATAGATTATGGAATATTTTCATCATCAGAAAAAGTTTTACTAGACATCAATGCTCTACGCTATGAATTAGTATGCTAATGATAGAGTCAGAGAAGGGGATTAAGGGACATGGCTGGTTAGGTGAAAAGGACTCTCAGGTCTCTGCCCCGTCCTTACATGAAATGGCAACAATCAACCTCCTCTTTCTCTCTCTCTCCCTCTCTCTTTTTAATTGTTTTTAAGTTTATTTATCTGAGAGAGACAGAAAGAGAGAGGGCAGAGAGAGGAGGAGAGAGAGAGAATCCCAAGTAGGCTCTGCACTGTCAGTGGCGATGCCGGGCTTGAACCCACGAACCATGAAATCATTACCTGAGCCGCAACCAAGTCAGATGTTTAACCTGGCACCCCTCGGCCTCCTCTCTTAAAAGGCCTAGTGCCTTCTCACAGGGCCTGCTGTCCCATGCTGGGACCCTGAAAGCCCAGATAGGCTAACGAGTAAATTCAACTGGAGTTCACTGAGCAAAACCTCCCATCCCGACTAGGTCTGTCCCTCACACATCTCAATGAGGAGAACTTGGATGTGCTCAGGCTTCTACCGCAGTTCAGAGTACCACCTGCCTCAATGCCACCAACATGCATTTTTCCTCAATCCTGAAATATGTCACACAAACTCAGTTTGCAAGGTACCAAACAGAAAATCAAAGGAAACATGAATCTAAGCATATCCTATTATAAAATCTCAGATAAAAAAAACACAAATTCATTAGTAGATATTTCCATGTGGACATTATACTATCATCTCTATTGAATACATCCTGGAATTCAAGGGCATCATTAAGTAGCATCCAAGCTTCCTTTCCTACCATGTCTCTTTCTGAGCTCTTTCATGAAGCCTCTAGCTTAGTTAGTCAGGCTTCCTTTTTGAACCCTGATTATACCATGCTCCTTTGCATTTCTGTATATTTGCCCATGCTGTGTCTCCTGCCTGGAATGGCTGCTTTGAATTCTTTCTTCACGTATCAAAATCTCTCTATCCATAAATGTCCAGTTCAAGTCTTACCTTCTTGAAGCCATTTCTGACTATTTCTCACACCCCTGATGATGGATAATGTCTATAACATATAGTACATATTTTTATTATATAACATATATCCTCTTCCATATATATAACATACATATTTCTCTAACTGGAAAACATATCTTAAATCATCTGTCACAGTACGTAAACAGATTTTGATTTTTAAGAAATAACATTGCATTGTACTGCATTTGTCTATTGTTATGGAGGACTGAACAATAATTGCTAGACCACTATTCTTGAGTAAACAAAGTACTTTCTAGGAGACTTTTGGAGGGAGTGGCCTTCCACAAGAGCATGAACAATTCATCAATAGTAGACTCAGTTTAATCACAGATAGATGTTAAACATGATGATGAAAGCTTGTGGAGGTTTGTGATAGCCCTAATTTTCTCAGTGAGGCAAGAATCAAGTTGACCAGGAAAGAGGGTACATGGAGGAAAAGACAGCTGAGGTTTCAAAAAAAAAAAAAATCAAGAAAACATGTAAGTCTTTTGAATAAGTAGGAAGCAGAACAGACTAGGGAACTCTCAGAGGAGAGAAAGAAGGGGAAAGAGTATTCCCAGAAGATGATGGAAACAGATTTTTGCTACTGACTGATTGTCTTTTGTGTTTTTGTGCAAAAAATGTATCTCACACATTAAAGCATATAAAATAAGATTCCTACCTTCCTGTACAAAGTTCCGGAACTCAAATATTCTCCCAGATTGTGAACGCCTACTGAAGCATACTGTAGATAACATGAGACTCAGAAGGTAGAAGGGTAAATGTCTCTATTATAAAATTTAATTAAAAGAAATGTTTAATAATGCTGTTTTTTATTCATAATAACTGGCTATTTTAAATGGATGGCTCTGAAGGGGAATCATTTGTCCCCTATTTAATTTTTATCAGCTCATACTTCTCCCCACCATCCCATTAGTCATCTTGACTTAACTGTGTTTGCCTTCTTAAAATACAGAGGGAATAAAAATTGATAGCTCATAAACACATATTAAAGAGTAATTTGAGATTTATAGAAGAGAATAAAGAGGAATAGAGAAAGGCCACTGTAGGTAATGGTATCATGTAGGCAAAATGAAATAATCCATACAGTGTGCACCTGGATGCATGTGTGTGTACATGTGCACGCCCCCACAGAAAACGAAGTTCTGACTCAATCATAAAAAGCTATTATAAAACCTTTATAAAATACCCAAATATATTTTTGTGTGTAATTTGCCTCTTTATGGAAAAGGCTTTTTTCTATATATTTTACTGTCACTGATGTTTAAAAATATTTAGAATTGACAATCTAGCAGATAGAACATTGTTACAGCTAAAAGATGGAATGACTTAGCTATAGACGATGTTCAAATAAGGAGAGAATTCTAGTCACCAAAATCAATATAAATGAAAAAGAACGTTTTAGTTATACAATGGAATAGATACAAGGTGCCTATTATCTGTTACTTGAAGTGCAGAAACTCACTCCACGATATTAGCTCTATTTATGATTGGGGTATGAGAAGAAAAGGAAACTAGAGACAACACTGAGAAGAAAAGCAAACTATAGACAATGATCAAAAGACCCAGAGCCATCAACTTCCACCACCATAATACTCCCAAAGCAAATATCACCTGGTTTTTAACTGAAACATAGTTGACATACTATATTAGTTTCACAGGTACAACACAGTGATTCAACATTTATATGCACTATGCAGTGATCACCATGATAAACCTAGCTACCATCTCTCACCAAAGTTGTTATATTAACTATATTCCCTATGCTGTATATTGCAGCACACTGTCTTTATTTATAACTGGACATTTGTACCTTTTAATCCTCTTTCTTTTGCCCATCTCCCTGCTTTTCTCTTCTCTGACAAACACCAGATTGACTGCTCTCTGTATCTTTGGGTCTGTTTTGGTTTTGTTTGTCCATTTGTTTTATTTTTTAGGTTCCATGTGTAAGTGACATCACATGGTATTTGTCTTTCTCTTTCTGACTTATTTCACTTAGCATAATACCTTCTAGGTCCATCCATGTTGTGGCAAAGGGCAAGATCACGTGCAAATTTTAACTTGGAAGAACAATGTTTACTAAATCATACAGTTATGTGTAAGCGAATTGAAGAAGGAAAAAAAAAACTGATACAAAGAAAGAAAAAGATACAAAGAAAAACTAAAAATTATTTCAATTCCATTTTCTGTACAGGCAAGAAATGAGCCTATACATAGAAAGGAGTAGAAGGCATTTTTGGAAATCCACATTCTTGGTTTAGTTAACATTTGTATCCCCTTCTACAGTACAAAGAAACAGGCTGAATGATTAAAATTGTAAACAAAAAAAGTTACTATATTAAACTGCAGGACTATTATTCTTAATAAATAATAGATTCATCATTTTGAAATTCTGAATACTTTAGATGATTCAAATTTCCATTAACAGTTTCCATTAATATTGCTTTGTAACAGGAAATACAATAACTTATATAATCTTTATAAATGACATTAAAAATAAATGATTTGTTGAGGTAATTACTGAAAAAAAGACAATGAAGTTGCATATATTGATAAACAAATGGAGATGCTATAACATCTTTTCTCTCCCAACTAAAAACAAAGATAAAGCACCTTTTCCAGTATAATATTTCAATTAAATCCATCCTTCTTGGAATTAGAAATAAATAAAAATGAGATTAATAGAGTCCATTATTTTTAAAAATTCAATGAACTGTGGACATTTTCAGGACAAACAAGTATGGCAACATCGATATCTGCATCCTCCAAATGTGAAAGATAGTAATAACATAATGTACATGGAGGTCTGTGACAGTTCATCCTAAGTGGCCAGTGATATTGATGAATCAGTATCCTGCATCATGAGAACAACTAGACAATCCAATAATCCAAAGTAAAGTCTTAGATTTCTCTCTCTCAACATCTCTTAACATTGATCAGGCAATCAATTTTGTCTTAAAATGCAATGGCATCTCCTTGCAGTTTTGAGTGTTTTTGAGTCATTGGCAATATACAGGAAAGGATAACACACACTGAAGAACTCAGTCCCTGCTATTAGGTTCTATGTAACCGACAAGTCAACTTTTACTTATAGCATATGACTAGGACCACAAAGTCATTATCAGAAAATGAGAAGCTACTCTCTATATAATGTGTCACAGTCCAGTATCAGAAAGTGATACTAAATGGTTTTTCTCATCCATTGCTTGATGACTGATATATAATCTCTGAAATGAGAGTTTTAGAATTTGCTATAAATGTTAAATACAAATCCATGCACATATCTCTTGATTTCCATAATATATCTAGGGTGTAATATCAGAAAAAGAAAAATCATGAGAAAAGAGTAATTTAAAAAACACTTTACGAAAAACAAGAGTTAGCTCATCTTTATGTACTTGAACTCTTTTCTGTCTTCTTTTTGAGTATTCCTACTTCTTCCTCAGTAGCTTTCTCCCTCCCCAACATAACCATGTTGCTCTAAGAGCCTTCCCTGTTTCAAACCCTCCCATGTTCCACATTTCCACCCCCTTGTATGGGCCAGGCCATAGCAGCCTTCTAGCAGGTAGTCAGTCATGCATTTACAGGGCACCTATTATTTTGCCCAGTGCCACAAATGGTCAAGCTAAAAAAGAAAGGAAGTTTATTTTGAAATATGTTGCCTGATAGTTATCAAAATGGAGCTTAGAATCATGGGCCCAGTGATATGTACTATAAATCACTTAGATTCATTTCTAAAAGTTCTATGCAATTATTCTATTATTTTTTTAACATCAGTGTGGATATCAGATCCTTTTGGAAAGAAATGAATTATGATATTATGGAAATTTCTTATAAGACAAAGGCTTATGACTTGAAGAGTTTTATCAATTAGGAATATGCTTATTGATCTTTAAGGACTAGAAATGGTCTAGAAAACATAAGTTTAAGGATATTTCTGAAAATTTGAAATTACAGGGAGTCACTAAATTTTCCAGAAATACTACAGAACTTTGAAGTGTTATTGTCAATTATAATTAGTATAATTTAATTTGTCCAATATGCAAATATATGGAGCCACCTGAGCTCATGGTATTAAAACATTACAAAATATAATGGAATGTTAGGGCTCATGGTATTAAAACATTACAAAATATATTGGAATATATGGTAATTAGGTCTACTTTCCTCTTGCTGAGTTTTACACTGCAATCGATTTTCCTTAAAATTATAGGTTATACGACTCTCCTCTCTGAAGTCCGTCTAATAACACAGATGAATATGAGTCTAAGTTGGGTGAAATATTTTATTAATTCCAATTATTGAATATGTGCTTTCTCACCTACCCAGATAAACATTTTTAAAGTGACATGTTCAAGGTGTCCATTTTAAATGGGAAATAATTAAAATTATACCACACAATCTCAATTTTATGTGAAAAAAATTATAAAGACAAAAAAGACTAGAAACTTTCAAATTAAGTAGTTATAGGTAGATGTACAAATAGGGGTGACTTAAGTCATCTTTTTTAAACCAACATTTTCTAAGTTGATTTTAATTATCATAAATCATTTTCAGAACCAGAAAAATATATTATTTAATTTTTTTTTTCTGGAAGATAATCATGTTTTGATTTAATGGAATAATATGAACATTTAGGCATGGTCATGAATTCTTCAAATGGATATCGCCCTGTAGACATGAATGGAAAAATATTACTCTGAAAAACTCACGGTGAAGATATTTGTGGGACAATATAATAAGAGATACCTAATGATGCCCATCCATCTTCAGTACCTGTAAATACACCAGAGGAACAAATAAGGCATGATTAGAGGGTAACCCATTTAAAGGTAACCCCCAACTAATTCAACAAGGCTTTGAACTTGACATGATTAAGATCTCCTTAAATAAACTTCACAGCATGCTACAATCTCAGTTTGTTTCCCAACCCCTACCCTTAAGCCAGCCACCTGGAACTGATCTCCATCAATTTCTTTTTCTCTTATTTTATCACCCCCCCATATTAGATTAGTCTGTAATCCATTAATTACATCTAAGCCAGACTCTACCACAAAATACATTTGAACTGATATAGATCCTAAAATCTGAATATGTCTTTCTTACAAAAACTATAATTGTAAATTTGATACATTGTTTATCTTCTCTAATAAAAGCTTCCATTATATTAATGGTGTATATAACAATAGTATCTTGGTATCAATGAAATGCAACATGTATATGTTTATGTTTGTGTATATAACTATACACTTAAAACTAATAATATTTTGTTATAATTTTGTGTATTTGTTTCCAATCTACTGAAAAGAAATGTCTTCTGCCTTACTGACCATTCTTGGACCTCGATAAACATCTTTTCAATACTCTCACATTTTTTCCCTTAATAAATTGGACATTTGTATCTGGGGCAAAATTATACACAATACTCCACGAAAAGGGGAATAGTGATGACAGAAACAAGGGGAATTTAAGCGTATCTATTTCTTTATTAAGAAATAAAGAAATTTCTTCTTGCAGGGAAGATTTTAGGAACATTAAATTATGAGTAGATTTTATTGGTCTTTCTTGGACTTTATTGCTTCAAGTAGGGAACAGTTTGGGGCTAATCAGTACCTTCAGGGACTGATATAAGTAATCTGTGCCTTAATTGTTCCAGGGGTATCAACGTCTTTAGAAAAAAAAATCATTAGATCATATAATATTTTAAAACTATAAAGTAGTGATGTTTCAGTACTCTTTTTAAATCTTACTACAATTCTGTGAGTCTACCACATTAGCTTATACATGTCCTGGGGCACAAAACAAGCAAGTGAAAGATAACATAGACTTTTCTTATTAAAGTTTTATGATAGTAAAAAAAAAAAAATAAAGTCATTCTCAATAGCAACTTATTGTTATACATATTTATTGAGTAAAAGAAACATGGCCCAAGATCACACTTATTTAGATATAACTTGGGGGGGATGTCTTCCAACTGTCACTGCATTTAGCCAAGACAACTAGCTAAGAGTGAGAACTAAGGGTTTCAGCTGCCGTACGTAATTGCTATGTGACTGTTAGCAAATCATTTAGCCTCTTTATGCCTAATTTTCATCCTTTGTAGGATAGGAATAAGACAAACCACTTTAAAGGATTTATGTAAGGATTAAATGAGATAATTCAACAAAATACTTATCCATTGCCTACAAGTATTCCATTAATCTTGGCTGTATTACTATTGATTAACTATTATTATCTAGCAATGTTATAAAGTAGGTTCTATCATCAGGTAATCAGTGAATACTATTACTACTATTAGTATTACTAATGCTAACAGTGATACTATTTCAGTAGATACAACTTGCAATGCTTATATCTAGAATGTTTGTCTTAAAACTACAAATTCTATGGAGACTTTTAGAATTGTGATGGCAAGGTTTCCCAAATCATATTCTATGGGAATAATAGTCAATGGTGAAGTAGAAAACTAAAGGATAACCATTTCCATTTTTTTTAGTTTTTAATTCAATTATAGTTAACATACAGTGTTATACCAATTTCAGGTGTACAATACAGTGATTTAGCACTTCCATATATCACCCAGTTCTCACCACAACAAGTGATGAGTAGTCGTTAATCAAATGAGTACTCCTTAATCTCCATCACCTATTTCACCCTTTTCCCCCACCCCCAACTGCCTTCTGGTAACCATCAGTTTACTCTCTAAAGTTAAGAGTCAGTTTCTTGGTTTGTCTCTTTTTTTTCTCTTGCTCACTCGTTTCTTAAATTTCACATATGAGTGAAATCATATGGTATTTGTCTTTCTCTGACTGGCTTATTTAGCTTAGCATAAAACACTCTAGATCCAAACAGGTCTTTCAAATGGCAAGGTTTCATTCTTTTTTTTTTATGACTGAATAATATTCATATACATTTATGGGCTACTTCCACAATTAGGCTATTGCAAATAATGCTGATGTAAACAAAGGGGTGAATGTATCCCTTTGAATTAGTCTTTTTGTATTTTGGGGGTAAATACCCAGTAGTGTGATTACTGAGTACTAAGACCCATTACTGGGTCTATTTTTAACTTTTTGAGGAACCTCCGTGCTGTCTTTCACAGTGGCTGCACTAGTGTGCATTCCCACAAACAATGCAAGAGGGTTCCTTTTTCTCCATATCTTGTGCTGTTGATTTTGGCCATTCTGACAGGTGTAAGGCGATATCTCATTGTAGTTTTGACTTGCATTTCTCTGATGATGAGTGATGTTTAGGATCTTTTCATATGTCTGTCGGCCATCTGGATGTCTTCTTTGGATAAATATCTGTTCGTGTCTTCTGCCTATTTTAAGTGAATTATTTGTTTTGAGGTACTGAGTTGTACCAGTTATTTATATACTTTGGATATCAACCCTTTACCACATATGTCATTTGCAAATACCTTCTCCCATTAAGTAGGTTGCTTTTTAGTTTAGTTTTTTTGTTTGTTTGTTTGATGGTCTTCTTTGCTATGCAGAAACTTCTTATTTTAATGAAGCCCCAATAGTGCATTTTTGCTTTTGTTTCCCTTGCCTCCAGAAACATATCTAGTAAGAATTTGCTACAGCAACTACAGCCAATGTTAAAGAGGTTACTACCTGTGTTCTCCTCCAGGATTTTTATGATTTCAAGGTTTTTATGATTTTATGATTTAGGTCTTCAATCTGTTTTGAGTTTATTTTTGTGTACGGCATAAGAAAGTGGTCCAGTTTCATTCCTTTGCATGTAGCTGTCTGGTGTTCCCAACACCATTTGTTGAAGAGACTGCCATTTTCCTACTGGATGGTGATTCCTCCTTTGTCAAAGATAATTGACCACATTCTGTTCTATTGATCTATGTGTCTATTTTTGTGCCAGTACCATAGTGTTTTGATTACTACCACTTTGTAGTATAACTTGAAATCTGGAATTGTAATACCTACAGTTTTGCTTTTCTTTTTCAAAGTTGCTTTGGCTATTTGGAGTCTTATGGTTACATACAATTTTAGGATGATTTGTCCCAGTTTTGTGAATAATGATGTTGGTATTCTGCTAGGAATTGCAATAAGTCTGCACACTGCTTTAAGTAGTATAGACAATTTAACAATATTTGTTCTTCCAATCCATGAACATGGAGTATCTTTCCATTCCTTTGTGTCTTCTTCAATTTCTTTATCAATGTTTTATAGTTTTCAGAGTCCAGGTTTTTCAGACAGTTTCTATATTTTGTTGTTGTTAATATCAATTCAAGAAATCTGCAGAGTATACTCCTATCTTGGAAACTAAAACTATAAGTTAATATATTAAAGGATAATAAAATGTTCACAGAAAAGACACCTGGTTTCTTTGCTTCTTTCAGCATCCCTAAACTTATTTAACTACAGAATTCTTTGATCAGAAATATCCTATTAACTTCTTGACTTACATACTATCTAAGACACTACTCTCTGGAGTCCTAACAAGAACCATGTAGGTAACACAGTCAATTAAGTGGGCAACATACAGAAAAATAAAAAGAAAGATATAGACAAGGTACCAAGGAGGATATGTGTTTTTTTGTTTGTTTGTTTGTTTGTTTTTTGTTTTTTGTTTTTTCTGGGCATTGCAAAAGGAATACAGCTGGATTATTGCTGGGCATTGCAAAAGGAACAAGCTGGATTATAAATGCCAACCAAGCCCATCAGGGAGACAGGGTGTGCTGGTGGGGACTGTACAATCTGGAGTCTACCTGCCCTGCTAACATGGACAGCTCATCGTGTCCATTCAATATTACACATCTAATGCAGCTAAACCTTTTCTTTTTTCTTTTCCCTAAAATCCTTATTTTCATATAAACTCACCATCTATTTTTTTTCATATTAGCATTCCAGATACTTTAACAGCCCATGTTTTCCAGGGCCAGTTATACATTTCTGTATGTTGGATACAGTCCCCTGGCCAACAATTTGAGACTCCTAGCATAGACTTCAGTACACAAACTATTATCTATTAATTAATAAATTAATCATTCAGCTAATAGCTAAGTATTTTGCCTCATAACAACCCTGTGAGAAAAGAATTATTATGCCCAGTTTCCTGATAAGGGGATCAAATTATAGACAGATGAGGAAACTTGATCAAGTTCACAGATCTGGAAGGTGGAAGAGCCAAAGCAATAACTGGCCATTCCTGGGTGCATAGTTATTTATTAGTACACTTCCCATGTCCCACATATGGATATATATTTATTCTTATGTAGGATGTGGAATTTGGTGGGGTAGAAATATTGCCTCTATTGCCTCTACTCACTTACCTTCTCTTATTCGGAGGTGAGGTAACTGGTTAAATGACATTTATTTCTCTAGATCAGGAGTTGGCAAAATATGATTTATGAACCAAATCTGGATAACTGCCTGATTTATGAATCAAACTTTTACACAGCTTCACTCACCCATTTACACTTTATTTTGGCTGCTTTCATGCTGCCATGGCAGAACTGAATGGTAAGTGATGGAGGCTAGATGGACCACAAGACCAAAAATACTTACTCTGGCCTATAGAAGACAAGATTGTCAACTTCTGTTCTAGATACTGCAATATTTTAATTTAGGAACAAAATCAGATTCCTTTGTCCTTAGAGATCACTCCTTACAGACCCTCATACAATAACTTTTTACTGAGTCCGTGTTTCTGTCACCCACAGGCCTACATTAAATGTTGATAATAAGAAAAACGCATACAATGATTTGTGCTGCATTCACTGGAGAGGTATTTATTGAGGATGTTAAACTCATCACAGGGCTCCCTATGGAAACAATATATCTGTAGTTGGAGTACAATAAAAGGTCTTTTTTCTTTTCCTCATGAGGAATTAGCATTAATCACATAACCACTTCAAATCTTATAATTTGTTTTCTCTTTCCTTTAAAAGCTAGAAACTTTAATGCTAAAACTGCAATCTACTAGCTTCCATCACTGAGCACATCTTCCAATTTAGTACTTTGCCCTTGGTTTCATTTTAGTTCCTGTGTGTTGCTTCCCTTTCCCTGTTTATTCACTTTACATTGTTATATAATGTATACATTATTTTAGCCATATCACAACTCTTTTTAATTAAGATTGGACAGAAAGGAATGAGAGTAGTGGTTACATAGAAAAAGAACTGAAAGAAAAGATGTTTGCACCTTCTGCCCCTGTCACAGGAATCTATTCCTAAGATTGCATCATTCCCTATCCCTGGGGTTCAGTTTAAACCTCTGGAAAATAAGAAGGAAAGAGAATACTCTGACCCCACAAAGACCTTATCTAAAAAAATCTGCAGTTATGTACAGGGCTGTATCTTGAGAAGAAAGAGAACATTCCCATAGTTAGACAGAACACCTCCTGAGGTACGGTCATCTCATCCTGACAGTTTTAAGTATTTTTATATACAGATCTAATGAGATTTCGGACAGAGTACCTACTGTAATGGCAGCTTTTCATGGCAATGCTACATACAGGGGAAGCAAGGGATACTAATATAGAATTATAGTGGTGCTACTAAAATCAGAATAGAGTAGAACACAGGCAGATGTTCGGGTCAACTCTCTGTCTTACTGCCAAATAACATATGCAGGATGGTGCTGACCCTTCTTCCCTGCTACTTGCTTCCTGGGAAATTCGAAGTGTTGAGAGAGATCAAATGCCTCATAGAGATCCCCTAGGAGAAAGTACTGCAACTTTTGCTAAAACATAAGTAATCAGGGAGCACGTGGCTGGCTCAGTTGAGAAGCATGTGACTCTTGATCTCAGGGTTGTGGGTTCAAGCCCCACACTGGTGTAAAGATTACTTAGAAAAAGAAAATCTTAAAAAAAATAAGTAACCAGTATTGCTGAACTTCATTCTATAAGCCTCACTATGGCATGAAAATATATTGACATTAGATTTTCCATTATATCTAAACTGGAGAATTTTTCTATGAAATGCTTTTCTACCTTCACAAAACTGAATTCACTTCTAATTCAATATTTGAAGAAAGCAATTGACTCATTCTACCTGCACCCTAGACCCTATATCATAATGAAAACATAAAGAATTGGAAAGGTAAATAGTCCTAACCCAGAAAGCATTTTATACTTACTCATTTTAAGAAATGAAACACAGCGTCACAAGAAGTAATAATTAAGAAGTAGTAACTGATAAGTTTAAAGAATACCAAGATCTTTAACATTTTCCTTTATCTGTAGACATAGGTATATAAGTGCTATGGTTACTATAGCTGGCATTCAGTAATTAGAAAACCATCAAGCTTACAAGTTACCACATGTTTGGTGTTAATATCTGCTTGACAGCTACTTCTTGAAATGCTACTTCTGTACTCTCCACTGAAATTACTAATGTTCAAATTCAGCTTTCTACTGAAAAATGCAAAAAACAGTGCTCATTCAACTGTACTTTTACAGCCAAGTGTTTAGGGTTCTTCATAAGGGAGCCTGGATTAAAGTTAAAACATCCTGATTTCAGCTATTTTTAAATGATAATGCACTATTACCACATAAGTTACAGCACATCACATTAATCAACATTACACAGACATCTCAGAAGCATGCTGTTCCCATGACAGTCTAATATAACGTCAAGGAAGATCTCTTAATAATAAAGATGGAATGTGCTGACAAAATCCATCCGTAGAAGGTACAAGAAGGGCATGAACTATTTTTCAACACAGCCAGAGGGACTTCTTCATGGAAACTTGCTGACGGCACTGTAGATGGAGTATTAAAGATACACAGTTTTCTCTAACATACTCGTTATATAATCTCCATTTTCTTATTAATGGGGAAAAAAGGCCTCTGTGCAACAAGTGAAGGATAATATTTTGCTCGGATAACTGATATCAGCCTAATAATAATTTTGTCACTTACGTGAAAGGGTTAATGTACTAAAAATTATTTAAGGAAAAGATAAAGCTATCCTAACAGTAACAAAAATGTGATTTTTGTAAAAAATGGATTTGATATTCCACCAAAAAGTATGTATTTTCCATAATGTATTTCTATGTCAGTTTGGAATAGTTGAAAAATACATACCACCTTAAGACACCATTATTAAAAACAATAAGTTGAGAAATTATAGTATACACACACACACACACACACACACACACCCTATATATATATCATTAATATAAGCTAAACTTTTTTTCATATTTTGACATTTCTGAAATCATGACAGGTCTTAAAAGTGAAGGCCTGTCATAGTTTTAATGGTGATTTGCTACATAAAATGATGGTATATTTTTAATTGATAGTTTCTTAGAATCTATAAAATATAAGTCTTCACCATAAAGTTAACTCCAGTTTATTCATTTTCCATAATTGTAAAGGATTACATTACTGATGAAGCAGTGCTATGAATCATTAAAATAAAAAAAAATACTGCTGTTCAAAAAGGGATAGCTCTACATTTTCTTTTCTTTTAATTTTTTTAATGTTTATTTATTTTTGAGAGAGACAGACAGATAGACAGAGCATGACCAGGGGAGGGGCAAAGAGAAAGGGAGACACAGAATCTGAAGCAGGCTCCAGACTCTGAGCTGTCAGCACAGAGCTCAATGCAGGGCTCGAACTCACAAGACGTGAGATCATGACCTGAGCTGAAGTCAGATGCCCAACTGACTGAGCCACCCAGGTGCCCCTACGTTTTCTTATTACTATTGCTCAAGGAAGAATATTAAATGCCACTCAATTGTTTTTCCTCAACTTCTCTTTCTTAAGCGACGGATATGAGAATGTCTGCTTGCCAACACTATGATTATGTGATACTGTTTGAAATTCTCACAAAAGAGGCTCCTGGGTGGCTCAGTCAGTTAAGCACCCTACTCCTGGTTTCAGCTCAGGTCATGATCTCACGGCTTTGTGGGTTTGAGCCCCACATTGGGCTCTGTGCTGGCAGCATGAAGCCTGCTTGGGAATCTCTCTCTCTCTTTTTCTCTTTCTGCCCCTCCCCGACTCGTGATGTCTCTGTCGCTCTCAAAATAAATAAACTTAAAAAAAAAATCTCACATGCCCCACCCAATCTCTTGTCTTTTGAATGCTATGTAGAATATGTAAAAGAACATGGTATTTAAATATTGCTTACCTGTGCTAGTAACATGAAACAATCTTCTTTATTTGGGTGCTATTATTTAACGAAGATTAAAATGAATTATGTTTCTGGAAAATTGTTCCTGAAAAACTTTATTGGAAAACATTATTGATAATCTAATTGACAAACCCTTGCTTTTCTGCTCATGGATGCCTTCTAGTAAGCATCACTGAAGTCTCCCCTTCCACTACTGTTATGTCTAAGTCAGAGTCTCCCAATGAACCTGAACAGCTTCAGAAGCTCCTCATCAGAGGTTTGAGCTTTGAAACAACAGATGGGAGTCTGAGGAGCCATTATGAGCAATGGCAAACACTTACAGACCCTGTGGGAATGAGAGATCCAAACACCAAATACTTCAGAAACTTTGGGTTTGTCATATATGCCATGGTGGAGGAAGTGGATGCAGTCATGAATGCAAGGCCACACAAGGTGGATGGGAGAGTTGTGGAACCAAAGAGGGCTGTCTCAAGAAAAGAGTCTCAAAGACCTGGTGTCTACTTAACTGTGAAAACTATTTTTGTTGGTGGCACTAAAAACACTGAAGAACACCATCTAAGAGATTATTTTCAACAATATGGGAAAATTCAAGTGACTGAAATAATGACTGACCAAAGCAGTGGCAAGAGAGACTTTGGTTTTGTAACATTTGGTGACCCATGACTCTGTAGATAAGAATGTCATTCAAAAATACCATACTGTGAAGGAAGGAAAGCCCTACTAAACAAGGGATGGCTAATGCTTCAACCAGCCAAAGAGGTCGAAGGTGTTCTGGAAACTTTGGTGGTGGTCATGGAAGCCATGGTGGAAATGACAACTTAGTTATGCAGGAAAATTTGGTGGCTTTGGTGGCAGTCAAGGTGGTGGCAATGGGGGTGGCTATAATGGATTTGGTAAAGATGGAAACAGCTTTGGAGGTGGTGGAAGCTATAATGATTTTGGCAATTACAACAATTAGCCTTCATATTTTGGACTCATGAAAGGAAGAAATTTTGGAGGCAGAAGGTCTGGTTGTTATGGTGATTGAGGCCAATATTTTGCCAAACCACAAAACCAAGGTGGCAAGTCCAGCAGCACCAACTATGGTAGTGACAGAAGGTTGTAATTACTGCCATGAAACAAAGCTCAGCAGGAGAAGAGAGACAGAGAAGTGACAGGGAAGCTACAAGTTACAACAAACTTGTGAACCCAGCCAAATATAGTGGTAGCAGGGCCTAGCTGCTACAAAGAAGACATGTCTTAAACAATACTCATGTGTATAGGCAAAAAACTCAAGGACTGTACTTGTGACTAAGTGTGTAACAGTTTATTTTAGTTTCTGTTCTGTGGAAAGTGTAACGCATTCCAACATAGGGTTTTAATGTATTTTTTGCACCCATGTTGTTGATTGCTAAATGTAATCGTCTGATCATCACACTGAATAAAACCAAAAATAATTGACAACCCCTTATTAAGTGTGGAAGTCAAGTAAATCCATTAAATTCTGTATATAGGGTTCAATGTAAAAATCACAATTTCCCTGGTGCATTCAGTATATTAGACTGAAATTCAAATTCAGAATTTCATTTTTTCATCTTAAATGGCATGTTGATAGATTCTGCCTATTATTCCGGCCTGTCAAATAATAACTTTTCAACCTTTCCCAACTGTGTATCGATCATTTGTTCCAACATACTTCAAATCACAGTGACCCTTCTACCCCTTAAACTTTCTTTCTGTGACCTTGTCCTTCATCCTCATAAAGCCATTGTCCCAATGGTCAATTTCCATATGTTTCCATTTACTAATAGCTGGAATCCTATATTCCACCAGTTTTAAGCATTTTGCTCTCTGGCCACCACCTCCTGTCCCCCAATACCTTAGCTGCACCAATCACTCTTTAGGCAACATTGGGCACAGTCCATCACTCCTATCTATTGAAGGCTCCTTTCTTGGGTTTAAGAGTGCCACAACTCTCATACATCTCCTCCTTCCTCTTGGACTGCTTCATTTCATGTTCAGTCTTGTCTGGTTTCTTTTAATAGATTTGATTGTGGAGGACTCCAGTGCTTAGTACCTAGAATTAATCTCTATTCCATTTACATGTATTCTATAAGTGATGTCATGAAACCCCATTGACTTGGTCATCTATATGCTGATGACTTCCAAATAAACCTCTCCACTGAGCTTATTAAACTCTTATGGCCAAATTCCTACTTGATACCTCCACTTGACCTTATCTAATAGAAATATCAACATATTCCATACTAGATTTTTCATAGTTCTCCCCCTCCTCCCATCTATTCCTAGTATAGTAATCCCCATCCCAGTTACTGGACAATACAGCTTCCAGTTAACTGAGTCAAAAATGCTTAGAGTCATCTTTTACTCTATTCTTTCTCTCATAACAATTTCCAAACCATTAAGAAATCCTATTCACTCTTCCATTTAAAAACATCAGAAAATTCTTTTTTTTTAATTTTTGTTGAACATTTATTTATTTTTGAGACAGAGAGAGACAGAGCATGAACAGGGGAGGGTCAGAGAGAGAGGGAGACACAGAATCCGAAACAGGCTCCAGGCTCTGAGCTGTCAGCACAGAGCCCAATGCAGGGCTCGAACTCACGGACTGCGAGATCATGACCTGAGCTGAAGTCGGATGCTTAACCCACTGAGCCACCCAGGCGCCCCCCCAAAAAATCATAAAATTCTAATTAACCCCAGTGAAATTCTACTCTGCATATATTACAATTGCTAATGTTTTTAAATTTATTTATTTTGAGAAAGGGAGAGCACACAGGGAGAGTGCATGTGATGGGGGAAGGGGCAAAAATAAAGGAAGAGAGAGGATCCCAAGTAGGTTCCACACTCAGCACAGAGTCTTACGTGGTGCTGGAACCCATGAACTGGAGGACATGACCTGAGCCAAAATCAAGAGTTGGACACTCAACCAACTGAGCCATGCAGGTACCCCATAATTGCTAAGATTAAGAACACTGATGACACAACATATCACAAGAATGTGAAGCAACTAGAAATCTCATGCATTTTTGGTGAGAGAGTAAATGTTAAAGCCTTTTGAAACACTGGAATATTCTTAAAATATTAAATATATACCCACCCTGACCTAGTATTCACCCAAGAGAAAGAAAAATACATCCACAAAAATAATTGTGCAAGACCATTTGTAATAGCTTTATTCATGGCAAACATGTATGAACAACCTAAATGTCTACCAATAGGAAGATTAATAAATAAATTGTGACATAATCCACACAATGGAATACTACTCAGCAATGAAAAGACAAAACTACTGGTATCCACAACAACACAGATGAATCTCAAAAATGTGATAGTAAAAGCCAGAAATAAGAGAGTACAAAATGCCTGATACTACACACACACACACACACACACACACACACACACACACACACATGAATGTACAGAACTAACCTCAGGGGAAAAATCCTAACAGTGGTTCCTTCTGGTGGTGTAAGGATTAACAGGAAAGGTGGATGAGGAAACTTTGCAGGCATGGTAATCTCCTATAACTTCACTGGATAATTGCTTGTCTAAGAGTATTGACTTGCCAAAACTCACCAAATTATACAACTAAGATTGGTACACTACACTGTATATAAATTTTACCCCAGTAATAAATATCCAGAAATTTAGCATAATTACTGCTAACATAACCTCTTGCTGAATTAATTATTGAAGTAGATCTCTGTGCTTCTACAACATATTTTTCCTACACTGTTTTCTACCAGTTGACCAGAATCATACCCTTTAAAAAACAATCAAGTCATATAACAGTGCTGATCCAAACCTTCCAATAACTCTCTCTCAGAAGTAAAGCCAATCTTTCTTAATAATTTACCAGGTTCTTCAAAATTGGGTTCCATGCCACACCTCTCTGATCTCACATCTCACTGGTTCCTTGCTTACTCAGCTCCAGCCACACTTGATGTTTCTTGCCTCAGGACCTTCACATTTGCTGTCCCCTTTGCTCTGCTCCATATTTCTGAATAATATACTCCCTTACCTGTGAAGTCTTTGCCACATGTCAGCTACTCTGTAAGGCCTTACCTGGCAACTGTACATAAAACTGTAAACCCTCAACACTTTTTATTTTACTTCCTTCTTTCAGTTTTTACATAGTACCTACACGAATGTACAAATAAATGCCGTTTATTTGTTCATTTGGGGATTTTTTTTTTTTTGTAGAATTTGTAGAACTTGTCCCACATTTAAAAAAAATATTTGTTTATTTTTGAGAGAGAGACAGAGTGTGAGCAGGGCAGGAGCAGACAGAGAGCGAGACACAGAATCGGAAGCAGTCTCCAGGCCCTGAGCTGTCAGTACAGAGCCCGACATGGGGTTCAAACTCATGAAACATGAAATCATAAGCTGAGCCAAAGTCGGACGCCCAACCGACTGAGCCACCCAAGCGCCCCAAACTTTTCCCACATTTTAATGTAAAAATTTATGTGGCAATGACATTTTTGATTTTGTTCACTGCTATATTGAGTAAAATAGTACCTGATATACAGAAGGTACTCAGTAAGTATGGATTAATGCACAAATGAATGAATGGATCTATAAATATGATTACTCTTTCTTCAATGTCCTCATTCTGTTATTTATTAAAATACTGAGGTAGACAGAGTGAAGGACGGGCATAAAACATATCACCAGGGAAATTTCCCTGCTTTACTTAGAAAGAGTAATCAGCATTTGTTTTGGATTTATTTGCCAAGCTTAAATCTTTCTGCCTTTCCTAGCATAACAAAGTCAACCCTGTAATTTTTCATCAAAGTAGAATTTTCATCATAGTACAAAGTCAAAGCATTAATCGCTTGCTGGATTGATACCATTAATTGAGTTTAGCTCAACATATTTTAGATACAACCCATAAGTGGTTTCATTTGGTCTTTAATTAAAGCATGTTGCAATAGTATAGGCATTTCCCCAACAGCTACAATAAGAAAAATAATAAACTCTAAAATAATATTTTCTCGGTGTTTTCAACTCTTCTATTCATTCTGTCACACGATCAATCCACAGCTGATAGAACCACCAAGTACACAATTATATAACTAGTGTCACTGTAACTTGGGACCATCATTACAGAGCAGGGAAATTCATATGGGAACTTGATTTAATAAATTATTTTAACATTCAAAAAGTACAGTATATTTGTTACTAAAGCTCAAAGAAATATGCCATTTGACTTCCATATAACATGTTCTGGTGTTACATATTGTTCCTAGTAGTGAGTTTAACTTGGTTAAGCACACACTTGGTTCTTTTTCCACCATTTGCTAATTGTGGGATCTTCAGCAAGTTACTTAACTTCCTTCTGCCTTAGTTTCCTCATTTATAAAAAAAAAATAAAATGATGACTTTCTCATAGGCTATACAGATTATAAAGTGGGATAATGAATGTAAACTGTTCAACAGAATTTGCTATTATTATGACTTACATGTCATTGTAAAAGAAATAGCACAATTATGTTTTCTGTCCTTATAACTTTCCTTTTGTAACCTGATAACTTGGCTTGAAACAATATTAAAATAGGAAAACAATGACAAATGCTGAATGAACATATGTGAGTTAAATAATCTTTATGTGATTGGGTTTATACTTGTATTAAATATTTGGCTGCCAATTTTTAACACCAGAGAGGTTTGACCATGAGCACCTGAAATCCTTATCATAAAGCATGAGTCTACTTTGTGACACAGATATCAATATGCCGCTCTATAGATCAGAGAGTCAAGATTATAGCATAAGTGTCTCTCTGCCCAACTAATTTTAACAAACTATAGTTTTGTTGATCACTCTGCCAGACACAATGCCAGAGAGTCACCGATGCAAAGGCCTTTGTCCCTGCTGGGTTTCCATCACTGTTAAAGTAAAAATACTGACATTATAATTACCCCCTTCTAACCAAATCAGAACTCCATTGCTGGCCTCAGTATCTTGATGGCACTCCTATATCCTAAAGATCTCTGTCCATTGGACCAGGCAAACACTGCTGTCAACCAATCCCATGCCACAAGAGCCCCTCTAAGACATAAACACCTTCTGCTGTTAAACCTTAAGAAGGTTTGTTTGGGCCCATTCCCAGAAAATGTGAGATTTCTTTTTTCTTACTCATACACTTATATCTGTCTGGGTCATTGTACCTGTGGTCAAATACAGCTATACCAACCTGCTATGTCACACTTCATTCTTTACAGAGAATGTTGCCCTGTCTGCTACCTTGCTTTGTGCATAGTGCCTCACAACCACAGTGTATAGGATATGTTTACACATATCCAAACTCCAACTATGGACAGAAGTCATGTCTTTTCCACTGCCAGAGGTGTCTCAGACCCCATGTTAATCAGGACACCTAAATGGATTTTAAGGACGGAATATTGCCTAACCCTATACACTAGCTACATGTGTCATAGCTTGGGGCCAGTGGGATACTCTGTTACAAAAGAGAAAGTGCTATTTTCCTTGACTATTGCAAATTAATACTGTGCAATAATTATAAAATTGAACAGAGATAAGAAATTTCATTTAGAACAATATTAAGTTCTCAGGTTGATCATTAGTACGAACATTACCTTTATTCATGAATCTCTAATACCATATTTTCTTTCATTTATATTAGAGGCTTTTAAAAAGAAAATAAGTGTTCTTTTTTTCTTAACATTAACAATACAGATGTATATTGCATTCATATATATGTACACAGGAATTGTGGTAATTTAGAAAATATATATAAATCCCAAAGGAAAATGTAAAATACATTAGTTCCCTAATCCATATATAACCACTGGAAATGATATTTCGTTCCTAACTTGAGATGAAAAATTATAGAAACATAAAAAGATGTCATTCTTGATGAGGCAAAAAATTCAAATGAGCATTTAATTATAAGTTTTACGACACCAAAATATCATCATCAGCACCATCATCAACAAACTCAGCAACCAAAAAAGAGCACCCTCTAAAAACCTCAGGCCACATGAAATGATATCAGAATTCAAGATGAATTCAAAGTTTTTTTCCATGAAGATAATGAATCTAAAACTCAGGCAAGAGAAGAAGGAAATTAAAATTTGTATGAGAAGCATTCCTTCATTGCTTCATATTACTACATCTATAGAAAAGAGGGAAGTAAAATACTGAACAGTGAACAGGTAAGTTACAGAGTTTTGTTTTGTTTTGTTTTGTTTTGTTTTGTTTTGTTTTGTTTTAAATCATCACATGACTAAGAAAAGAGAAAGTGGCTTAAGTCACTTCTACTTTATTGCATTATTTGCCACATTAAATATTTAAAAAAGGACACTTCCATGCCTCATAGGCAACAAAGACTTATTTCAAAATGTAATATAATCCTGTAATTCTAAAATTATTCTATTGAATAACCATCATTCAAATAAGTTTGAAGTCATTATTAGAAAAATAATTCCATGAATTACAGGGTCAGACGTTCTTTAGCTCTATAATAATGCCCCCCTGATAGTTCTAATTAGCTAAAATTACTAAGGATACTGATAGTAAAGTGCTGTGAACTATTAAATTAATAGACCCTAGAAGACAAATGTAGATACAGCTTTTCATACTGCACAGGACTGCTCCATAGCTCACTCGTACACCAGTTTTCTGGAAGAGTAGATGTGAACATGTATAAACTCTTCAAAATAAATCCGATATGTTGATAATATTTAGGAAAATCCTTTTATTTCACCTGCAGTATGTTCTTCATGTAATGAAATTGCTGTGCATATTATATTACATGACATTAGTCAAACTGGGACTAGAAGCAAAATCTGGTTTCCTCTCATTGCAGTCTACCTAGACACTGAAATAAATTCTGTTGCGTATATGAGCAATTTGGATCGCAGTTTATGGCATTTTTTACCTTATAGATAAATAACCTAGTAACCATTTGCTCAATTCATACACAAATTTATACAGAATTAGGATTAGACTTTTAGTCTAATTTTTTTTAAATAATAAATTGGGCTTCCAATCTACTCTTTTCTGAATGTAATGTCACATAGGAAGTAAGTGTTTCCAGCCAATGTGCCAGAATTCTGCAGATGACTGATCAAAAAACAAAGATATTCTCATCACATGTTTAGGCTACCACTGTATAAGGTCTCTCATGAGAAAAAACAAAAGCAACAGGACAGCTCTCTCTACCAATGGTCTAGAAAGCAAGAGTCACATATTTTAAACAATTAGACACTATTAAGCAAGAGCTGTTTAAATGCTCCATTAAATTTTTCCAGCTGCATTACAGAATTTTTTTAAAAGGAAGCAATCGATGTGATGTGGAATAGTTATAAAAGGCTCTTTGAAAAAGCACAATGAATTCACAAAAGAGGACATGCTTCAGGGAATTGTCCTGTGCAAGGAGTCACATGCTCCTTTTGAGCATCACTATGGATCTCAATACAGTTGAATCTAAAACAAACAGAAGCCCACCAACTCCCATAAGACAGTGCACCGTGTTGGGGATCCTGGGTGGCTCAGTCAGTTGAGCAGCAGAATGACTCTTGCTTTTGGCTCAGGTCATGATCTCACAGTTTGTGAGTTTGAGCCCCGCATTGACAGCTGACAGTGCAGAGACTGCTTGGGATTTTTGGTTTCTCTCTCTCTCTGCCCCTCCCCCACGTACTCACTACCTCTCTTTCTCTCTCAAAATAAATAAACATTTAGAAAAAAAGAAGAAAGTACTGTGTGTTGTGACCACAACCTTCCCTCTTGGGGTGCTTGCCACCACTCACCCACGGAGAATCACTCCTACTTCTAGACTCTGCCTTCCTTAACACCTCCTATTAATTCACCTTCTTGTTCAGGCCATTCCCAGTTTCCAAAAAGGCAAATATCTCCTGAAAACCTCCACATCCAGCCTCCCAGGCATTCATTTCTGATGGGAGCTACAGCCTGGAATGAAGTTAGATTTCCAGACCTGAGCGTGAGGTACTCAGGCATGGTGACTGGCACCAAGAATGTATCCAGGCTTCCTCATGGCCAACTAAATCATGGAAGTTGATGCTAAGGTGACCCAGGTGGCCTGTACCACTGAAGTGGCAACATTCCCCAACCCTGTATTGTGTTTTCTGACCGTGTGCCTGTGCATCTGCATTTCCTAGGTCTGAGAGCTCACTTCCTTCTCCACTCTACCCACTACTTCCTGTCAGGTGAGAGACTGCCTAGCATATGCCAGTTTTCTCCCTTGAAGTTGGATCTTTTACTAAAGCTGTCAAATCTCTTGATACAAGTCTTGCTACCTGCCCCGACCACAAGTGTCAAGGCACCCTTTGAATATTCTCCCTGCCTACTCTAATATCCTGGTACTGACAGCTTCCAGAATTGGGAATTCTGGATTAGGGAAGTTTTGCCCTACTGAACACTCATGCAGAGACTCTTTGGTGGCCATAGGCTCTGTGGCCAAGTCACCTTCTTTAGTCCTTGCCCTGCCTTGGTAAGTAGGATTTATTCAGCTTATTTTTCCACATTTGGGACCTGTACTTGAGGTTGAGGGCTCACCATGTCTAACACCCAGGTCAGCTTGACTCATCCTAAATTGGTCACTCACGTTTGATACACACACCTATCATTGTGCTGCTGAGTGAGTTAGTACTCCAGAACATAAAGATATATGCTTTCTCTCAAGACACGAACACATTTTAGTTATTTCACCAACAGATACAAAGGCAGGCTGGTTCTTAGTCCCAATGTACTAAAGTAGATAGAAAAAAAAAACTGCTTCAAGAGGTATAACAAAAAATTAATAGAAATAATGACTGTGACATTCTGTGCCCAGCAATCATCTAGCTAGTTGAATGTCTGGTGAATTCCTGGAAGATCTACTCTTGAGCATTATCTCTAAATGATAGTCTTTCCTCCAGTCAGCTTCCTGTCTAATATGGAATGGTGACCAGCATAGCCTGGCCAGATTCTCCCAGCACTTTTCCTCAGGCATTCAGTAGGGCTTCCGAGATCACCAATTTTCAAGGACAACCATCACTTCCCCCTCCTGACTTCCAGAAGGCTGCATCAGTCCTGTATACTCTAATGTTCAGGTGGCCATCTAGGGAGTCTAAAATGTCAACCTTTAAGTCTAAAGGTCAGTTCTTTCACAAGTTGGCATTGTCTACTCAGTTGCTTTTTGAAATACACACTTATGGCTCCCCTAGGCATTTTGGGGATATTATACAATAATTGAATGGCTTCAGGATAGGCCTCATTGTATCAATGGGGGAAACAGATATAAAATTTGAACAATTCTGTTATACCAGTAAATATATTACCTATGGCAGGATAATTCATTCTGATATAACCTTGTCATGTTCTTCCAGTATTTTGTCCACACCTCAAATTCCAAAAAGACAGCCACCAGCCTCTTTGTGCTTCTGTGCCCGGGTGAGGGCGGGGGGTGTGTGACACTGGGCAGAAAGCAGAAGTTGCTATCAGTATGCTAGAGAAGAGTGTGTGTGAGTCTGTCTGTGTGTGTGTGTGTGTGTGTGTGTGTGTGTGTGTGTGTGTGTGTTAGGGGGACAGAAGAGAGGGGACAGTTCTATAAATCAAAATGGGCCAGAAGTCCAGGGATCCCCAAACTGTCAGAAGCCTGTGGTTGAGTTTACTGGCTCCTTCTCAAAAAAACAGAACAGTCTAAATTATCACATTGTGATATCAACAAGCAAGAAAGAATTTTTTTCCACTTTTAAGGAACAGCACAAAGTAAATGAGTGACAGAAAAGTTCTTCTTTTAAATTAACATTGAAATAGTCACATCTTTAAAAGAGTTGTGTCTCTATTTATAGATTTGTATTAACATTCACTTAAACTATTTGCTGCTGAGTACTTTGCCATTTGAAGATGTTGAGAAATACGGGTCTATTGGCTCTTCATAAACAATAGGCACTAAATAAATGTTAAATTCAATACATATCAATGATAGGAATTACATATATATATTTGGAAGGCAAAAGTAAATTTTATATATCTGTCCCTACTTTTCAAACATGATAAAACTAATTTTTCTAAAGAATAGTATCTTCCAAACCATTTTTCTTCTACACAAACTTCATTAATAGTATTCTTTTTAGATTTAAATTACTTTCTAACCTCATTACTTGTCCTGCATAAACTCTCAAAAATCTGCCAATTCAAAGGAAGCACTCAAGCATCCCTTTATGTCTGAAGGATCAGGAAGTCTTAAGAGAAACAATAAGTGGCTTTGTCAGGTAGTGAATAAGGAAGAAATGTCGGCAGTAAGGAATAAACCATGTTCAATTTTAACATGTAAAAGAACATTTCTTCAACTTCCACTTCATTTAAAATCCAATCACTAGAATGAAGGTCTTTAAAAATTAAGATGTCTCTTCTAGAAGATCAGTATCCTGGAAGGCAGCAATACTGGTAGTAATTGATCTTTTAACCCTAGGGAAATTCAAATCAAAACAAATGAGAAAAAAAAAAAAGAATCCAGTACTGTTTAGGTTCCATGCAGAGGCTTTAAGTCAGTTTTCAGCCCTCAGACTATTGACATTTAGGGTCAGATATTTCAATTATTTGTTGTTGTGGTCTAACCTGTGTATTCAAGGATGTTTAGCAGTATCCTTGGGACCTACCCACCAAATGCCAGTTGCTCCTTCCCTCCCCCTTCCCACAC
This sequence comes from Acinonyx jubatus, assembly GCF_027475565.1. NCBI lineage: Eukaryota > Metazoa > Chordata > Mammalia > Carnivora > Felidae > Acinonyx > Acinonyx jubatus. The sequence continues at coordinate 39,877,134 of NC_069385.1, forward strand.
CCTGTGATAGTCAACAATGTTTCTAAACACTCTCAAATGTCCCCTCAAAGCAAAATTCCCACCCCTAAAACTACTGTTTTAATCTCATTCCGTTCTAGCTTGTTTCTCAGTGGCATTTCCTTTATGCAGCTGTTTATTGAGCAAGAAAGGATTTGATTTTTTATGTTTATAAAAGTAAAAAGGAGCAAAGGCTGAACAATGCATTTATATTGTATCTGTAACTAAGGAATGAGTGAAATCTAATGTCATGAATTTTTAGGGGGCTTCTTTCAATGAAGAGAGAGTGTATTTAAAGGAATGTTGGGGCTTTAAGATCACTGAGGTCAGGCAACCTAAATTAAAATTTCATTTTTAACATTTAGAAGCTGTGTGACTATGATTAAGTTAAATTCTGGACACCTCTAGTCTTCACATTGAAAAGGCAGATAACAATATCACTACTTTACATTACTGTAGAAATAAAATGGGATAACACCCGAAGGGGCTGGCCACATTTTAGATAATCAATCTATTATCTTATGTGTATAACCATGAAGATATAAAAATATTATGTATATGTTCTTTTTCCCCTCAAAATAGCATATTTTTTTCTTCTAGCTTCTTAATAATTAAACTAGAATTATATCATTTGGAACATCCTCTAGATCTCTAAAATAGTGAAATTCAAATTTATTTCAGTTTTATTTTATGATGGAATAAGGCAATAGAGTAAGCATAACTTTAATAGTTATTTCATCTTTCACCTTTAAGGCTCTGGCTGTATATAAATAAGTTTGAAGGGGGGGCACAATTGACATAACTTAACTGCACTAAAGAATTGGACTGCTGTTTCTTACAAAACCATCCTGAAACCCATTCATCCTAAGCACTTGTCTAAAGCCAATGAAATGCATACTATTGATATTAAGTAGACATATAGTGTGATATATTACTCAATATTATATGCCAATAAGAATAACCTGCAGCACACTATTTTGTATACAACAACTGAAACTACTGAGGCTCCTCTCATGAGAAACTCAAATCAAGCATGATTCCTGTCCTTAAGAAGCTTACACTTCCAAAAATGAAACTCTAATAAACGCATATTAAGTGTCTAGAAATAATCAAAGTAGAAACAATATTGAGAACTTAGTCATCTTTTCCAGGATGCATGATCTCCTCAATTTGCTAAAACATTCCCTTCTTCTTTCTCCAGGTAACAGCTCCAGAAATGCTTTGTTCTCTTACAGAAACTCATGGGCCCAGTCAAATCATTCCCCACTTCCAGGTGACACCCAGGAATAAAAAATGATGATATAGTATAGTCCATCACTCAGCCAGATTGCAATACTGCCAAATATTTTCCAAGATATCAGGTCTCAGCTTAAATGTTAGATCCATAGGATAGGCTTCCCTGACCTTGCCAACCAGACTAGATTAGCTCCTTCTGCAGTAAGATTCCTTTCACCTTATACTTTTGCTGTGCACACTTTACATGAATAGAATATGTTAATGTTTAGAAAAATTTGTGTCCAAAGCATAAGGCTATGTCCAATATATGAGCCAGCATTTCCAGGTATAGGATTATCAACATCTCATTTGTTCCACAGTTTAGCCAGGCTGCTGACCTCATCTAGCATTACTGCTCACAGTTCTGGTTTAAGGATATATACTTACTAACTCTACATAGATAACAAATAATTGAACAATCAGTTCACTTATGAATAAATCAAAACTCAAGCAAGTAGCAAAAATTACAGGCTAGTTATCTACTAGGCCTATGTAATTTGGAAAACTCTCTAGTTTGCTATCAAAAACTGAAATCTACATTTATTACAGCTTGTATTTAATTTAATTATATTTTAGAAGAAAAAAGATACTTTTACTGAAATTTCTTGCATTCTCCTTGATCATGAAGGCTTCTATAATCTCCAGTATAGTTAATTATTAGTAACAAAACATGCTTTTTTATTTAGTTATCTTATCAGAGACTTCATTTATTTGCCTAAATCATATTCAGTTCAACAAACATTTCTTCCAAGTCTAAATATGAGTAAGAAACTTCTCTCAGTGACTAGCTATAAAACCCAGTGGGAAAAAAAAAACAGATCATAGGTCATTTTAATAATATAAGTAAAATGTACAGGAAAAAATATATCTACAGCCTAACCTGAAGCTCAGTGAAGGATTCCTGGGGAAGATGAACATGGCGTAAGCCTTAAAAGATAAGTAAGAATTTTTAAAAATAAGAAGATAAGAAGGATTTTCAGGAATAATATGATCAAGGCTGTGGAACAGCATGGTGTTTAACTGTAACTAAAGACAATTCAGAATTAGGAGAGCCTAGTGTGAGGAATGAGGGTCCCAGAACAGAGAGGTCTGAGAGCCATTCGTGGACTTGTTCATTAAAACATCAAAGAATCATGGTATCCAGATGTGTATCACTTTGAAAGAGAACTTTTCTAACTAGGCCATGGATGGCCAGACAGATGTCAACAAGCTAAAGGAAGAGAAGAAAATGGCTACTCTTTGACATTATCATTTGATTAATAATGTTAGGCCATCCTGTACAATATTTTGGAGAAGTCCCATTATAGGAAATGCAATGAAAATCCTGTAGTTGTAATATTTCACCTCAGCTCTTGTAATCAAACAGACTAGCAAATAGATGCTGCAATTACTTATTCATGTGAAAACTATTATTCACTTCATTAGATCAATGTTTTCTTGTTCCAAGGTTTTCCTACGGTTTTGCTTTCCACTCTTCGCTTCTTGCTCACAGAGGAATAATTTGTCTGATCTTCCTAGGTAAATAAGATATTCTCCACAATCAGTCAAAGCAAAGAGATCCCTAGACCCAGGGAGGTATACTTATACACTATCACTTGCATGCATGGATACAAAGACAGTGCAACTTCAGATTCTGATTTCTAACCATTAGCCCAGTTGTCAGAACAGTATACTTAACAGTACCCAGGGGAATGAGTAAGCTTGATGTTTAATGCAAACCAGCTTATTGAAAAATAGGATCACTTTGTATTATATTACAAAGCAATAAAATAAAAAATGAGGCCCCAGGGAGATATTTAATGTATATTCACAGAATTTATCTCATAGGGGGTTGGTTGTATAATTACCAAGGTAAGTGGAATATAGTATTAGAAAAATTCTAAGCCTAGGATTTCCAGCAAAATTATTTAGAATATGACATATATTTTTGTATAACTTGAATATAGATCATATTAAAAGTAGGCTTCAACGAAGAGCAAAATCCACATTCTGATTAAATAATTCTATACATCATATATACATCTATACGTATATACTTTTGAAAGGTGGTATACATATTTTTTATAATATAATTAAATGAACATTTAATTTAAAATACATGAATAAATACATATAATGTGCACATTTTAAAATTAGAATAATAGGCCTTATTTAGATTCAGAAAGCATCATAATGATTATATGTAGGGACCCTGATCAACTGGGACCTACATAGGTCTTATTCACAAGTGTATGCTTGTAACAAGGAAAACATCCAATGTTTATAGAATTAGATTAAGTAATGTTAAAACTGAGAATTCATTTAGACAGATTAAAAAGTTTAAAATCATCTAGCCAACATGTTTTTTAGTCTATAATGACTTTTTAGTGGAACTGTTGGGTTGACATGACATCATAAAAGTCAGAAGTTTTTCAACCACACTGATCATCTGAGACTACTTTAAAAAAATTTTTTTTAAATATTAAACTTATTGTCAAATTGGTTTCCATACAACACCCAGTGCTCATCCCAACAGGTGTCTTCCTCAATACGCATCACCCACCCTCCCCTCCCTCCCACCCCCCATCAACCTTTAGTTTGTTCTCAGTTTTTAAGGGTCTCTTATGTTTGGCTCCCTCCCTCTCTAACCTTTTTTTGTTTTTTGTTTTTCCTTCCCCTCCCTCATGGTTTTCTGTTAAGTTTCTCAGGATCCACATAAGAGTGAAGACATATGGTATCTGTTTTTCTCTAAAGAAGACTCTCTAGATTCTTCATTACACTTATTATAATAGGGCTAATGCTATGGAATAAATGTTTGTGTTCCTCTAAATTTCACATGTTGAAGTACTAAATCCTCCAATATGATGGAATTTGGAGACTGGGCTTTTCAGAAGTTACTGCATTTGAATAAGGTCATGAAGGTGGATCCCTCATGGTGACATTGGTGTCCCGATAAGGGACCAGACACATTTAATTATGCAATTGGAAACCAGCTCCAGTGGTTCTTGCCCAATTAAAGTTGAAATACTAAGAAAGTTCTCAAATCTGATCTGTGAGCTTTTTTACCTGCTTTCTCTCTTTCTTAGTCCTCATAAAAAAACAGAAACGCCTAACATATAGAGTTCTGTTGATTTTTTATCTCATGATTGTCCTAGGAACTAATACAAAGATAATTTCTGGAAAATAAAAAACAGTAAATACACAATTACAGGCCTTTTTTTTTTTAAAGTATGTGTCATGCCCAGTGCGGAGGCCAACATGGGGCTTGAACTCAAGACCCTGAGATCAAGACCTGAGCGGAGATCAAGAGTCAGATGCTTAACCGACTGAGCCACCCAGGTGTATCCAGGCTATTTTTTTTACATAAAATATTAACTAAAAAGTACTCCAGAACTGGAATAAGATATAAAAACTCAATGAGATAGAAGGCTTCAATCCTCAATTTTTAATCTACGTGAGGAAATAAAACTTACGTATATGAAACAACGAGAAAATAAATCTCTAGTTCTCTGATAAAGTGGTAAGTTGTAGAGTGTTAGTAGAGGTACTGTAAATATTCACAAGAGGAAAAGATAAATTTTTCTTAAGGCTATGTTGGTATTGTGTGCCATCAGTTCTGACAGACTATAGTTCTTTCCAGACATAGCAAAGCATGAGAAACACAAAAACCCAGTTCCATATATCAAATGACTAGCTTGTTGGTTAAAGTCAGGCCCTTAAAATCACACAAACAGTGATTTCTGTATTTCAATTAATTTATTTTAGACAAACAAAATCTCAAGAAAATAGATGATGTTAAATGTAATCCTTTTCCTCAATGTTCTCTCTGATGTGTTCTAAGAGATGCCTTATATAATGTAGCAGAAATGAGGCTGTGGGTGTATTTTAATAGCTATAGCAGCCCTCTTTATATAGTTTTTCATGTCCTTATTCTTTAGGGTGCTTATAGGCTGAGAAATAATACACCAATATTCCCAACTTTCAATTTTTTCTAGAACAATGGATTTCATGTGAAACTTCATTTATTTAAACTAATATTGGACAAGTATACCAAAATATACATATTTCTGAATCTTGGAGAAGTATGCTATCTTCCCTCTCTCTATTAAAAGGATTACTCTAAAAATACTTTTAATACATTAATAACGCCAAGTAACATTTGTTGATAGCTAATTATGCACTAGGTGCTCTTTTAGTTGCTTTTCCATAATTATTTAATTTAACCCTCATAACAACCCTATGAGGTAAAGGTTAAGCATCTTGCTCAATGTCATAGGAAGCAGTGGATCCTGTACACGAACCTAGGAGTGTGATTTTAGAGCTTATATCCTATAACTACTTTATTTACCCCAATTATCTTGACAGCATCGTTATAACAATAAGCTGCTCATCTGCAAGGGCACAGGAATCCAATTCTTCTTGCACTTGGACTGTACATGTATTTTTCTAATATTCTATGCATGCAGGTTTCCATAAACATATATACCAAATCAAACTTGAGTTTATAGATTTGAGGGGGGAAATTTTCAATGTTTTTAAGTAAGCTTTTTAAAAACATGCCCAGAGGGAATCATGCAGCTAAGATCTGCACGACATTTATAACATTTAAGCAGATGAGAATTAGCGACTATAAGACTTTAAAATTCATACTGGCAGGAAGCCGCAAGGAATGATGATAAAAGAAAGCAAAATGATGCAAATTTAAGTGGATTAAATAGAGAGAAAAATCAGTGTGTGGGGGGGGGATCTTTAATCAAGCCAAAGTGCTGAAGACAATAGGAGTTGATGATGTAGAAATGGTTAATAGTTTTATATCTACTGAGATCAGCCCTATTCAGGTGATTTTTTTTCAGATTTTCTAGTTCTTGATAACTTACTCTGGTAAGCCAAGAACATGTAGTCTGGTAGGACTGAGATGAACTCCACATAAAGAAAGAATTTTATCTAAATACGCTCAAAATTTGAGAGCTAGGAAGGAGTTTAGATATCATCCAACCCCATCAGGAAAGACATGAGACCAAAAGAGGTTAATTAAGCTTTCTCAAGGTCACTCTAAAGTTGATTAATGTAAGCTTAAGTAAGATAGTTATGTAGTGGCAGAGTCCACAGTGAAAACCAAAAAAAAAAAAAAAAAAAAAAAATCTAACATGCAGTGTTACACAAAGGAAAAGACTACAGAAAAAAATCTCTTTAATATTGCCTTTAAGTCCTTTTGAAAATCAGCAGCAAAGACATTATAAAAGATGGAAAATTATAATGATCATTAAAATACTTCTACAGATAAATGTCCCTTATATATTTTCTAAACTCAGATGATCTCTGCATGTTCTCAATATACCTGGAGATTAAACCAACCACAAAGTTGTTCTTCTCAATTTCTCACCCCCTGGGCAAGATGTAAAATATAAAATATAGGCAACTGAGAATTTTAAGTCTCTATATGCTATTTTACTTCCTTCAAATAGTACCTGAGGATAAAGGGTATATGGCATGCAGACATCAAGAAGACTAAACTGTTTAAAAATCAAAAGACAATGAAATTAAGATTAACAAAGCACACTACAGGAGGAAAATTAAAATGCAAAGATGAGAACAGTTTTAGGTGGGAGGGAATATGATGCCCTGAGTCCACACTCTAAACTGTGGACTAAAGCAGAAATCCCCTGGTGAAAAGGAATGGAAGACTGAGATTTGGCTGTGGTAAGGGAAGAAAAGAGTAAGGGGACAAAAGTCCAGAAGGTGGAAAAGATGGACTTCAATGCATGTGATAGACGGAACCACTGAAATCAGTGGTGTGATGTAAGCATGATTTGTGAGAAGTGGCCACTGAAGGGAGGCTGAAGTGTGGGAGACTACTTAGCAGGGGAAACAAAGCTCCATCTGGGTGCTCATCTGAGAGAGAACGGGTGACTGGCTTGTGGTAAATGATTCAGAACTTGGTAATGATATTCTGGTCGACTCAGCCAATATTTAGGAAAAAAATATTTTCAGATTCTCCACCATCTTTGATGAAAAAAAAGAAAAAAAACATTTAGAGACTATGTCTTCATGAAACTCAGTTTTCCCATTATCTAGGTAGTTTAACCAATACTCATATTTTTATCAGTGAAATTTTCTCTAACTCAGAAATTCACACTTTGATATGGGTAAACCAGAATATGGCATTAAAGGAAGATTCTTGCAATCATATCTTACATTTTCCATGTAGGACCTCAAGTGATTTTGCTCTTGTTTAATAATCTTCCTAATTTGTAGCCTTGGGTTACTCTTGGTCTGGTGGATTATAATGTGGTCTCAATGCTTTATATAGGGTATGGCTTCCTTAGATCTCATAATGCTTTGCTTAGGACTCATTTAAAATCAATTTAATGTGTATTTCATATTCAATTTGTTAGTCTTTTTACCTTGAGTTTGGTCTTATAGACCATATCAACAACCACAGCGATATAGCACAACAAGCACAGTGTGGTATACTAATTTCCAATTCAAAAGTATTTAAAATGTAATAGGCTATTAAATTCTTATGACTTAGATTTAAAGGAGTGTGCAATTGGAAGAACTTGTGGATGCTTACCTGATGATATAATGGTTTATGGGTACCATTTATTTATAGCTTACTACTTACCAGGCCTAGTGGTATAGGTCTTATGTTCATTACCTCACTCAGTTCTTCAAATAACTCTGTGAGGTACTACATACTATTCTTCATATCTTATAGGTAAATAAACTGAATTGTTATCGTTCAGCAAGTAAGATGTATAGGCAACATGCTGAGCACTTTGAGTGCTCTGTGACCTAATCTTAACAAAACAAACAACAACAACAACAAAACAGAGGTAGGCTGTATCTTTATCCTTCGTCACTGAGATGAAGAGAATTTAAGTAACTTACATAGTATTTAAGTGGCAAGTCATAGCTCAGAGAATTTCCGTAGCTTTCTGAATATACAACAGAGCTTAGATTTAGAAAGATGTATACTAACTTAGAAGCTCTGATCTCAAACACTATAGCAATTGTCACTTAATCTGACTCTAGATGGACAATTTCCAGAACATCCAGAACAGGGTTAAAACTCCACTATTAATTTACACAAGAGATATTATAACTTCCTATAACTATTATTCAATTATATCAAAGCCACAATTTTAGTCAGAGTTTATACCCACACACACTAAACTTTTCCTGTTAGGATTAAACACCCTGAAGCCATTTTCTTTCATACTGAAGCTACTCTGACCGCTTTTTCTGTCCTCCTACCAAAACGTTGATTTTAACTGAAGGTTCTAAAACAAGGTTACGTTTAGAAGAGCTGAAGGCAAGAGCAAAATTTTATAAATCTCTCAAAACAAGAATACCAAAGCATTCTTATAAGACATGACACACTTGTAACTTGTCTACTTGACAATGATCCTGCCAATATTTACAAAGCATCTCTTAAATGGTTAGTATTTTGAATGCCATGGATATAAATACCGTTTCTTAACTTTAGAAAATCAATATTGAGATGGGAGAACAAAGGTATAATGGAATATACACATGCAACTACCTATAATACAGTCTGTATAATAGCAAACTGGTTAAGAAGGAAGACTGAAAGTGAATTCTTAAGTTGAACAATGATTGACACAAAGCCATGTTACTACCTGGGTAAGACTGTGAAGTTTACATAAACTATTTCAGGTTACTCATCTATGAAATGGGGATAAGAATAGTGACTGTATAAGGCAATATTGAGAATTAGACAATATAATGCCTGTGCCTCACAGTTACTAGCTAATATGTGTTACTTATTATCATGGAATGTGCTAAATTGTATGAATAAAGTTCTATGGGAACCCAGAAGAAAGGCCAACCTATTCTTTCTAGGGGAGAGAGGCGGGCAATTAGGGAATTTTTGGCAGAGTTCTACATTATTCCTCTGTCCTGATTCGGTTACATGGAGAAGAAAGTAGAAATATACTTTAGAGAGAGGTAACCACCTAATTAAGGGAATGAATGGAAATGTATGGTCCACGGTGAAGTGGCCAAGCTCCAGTAAGACAGAACATAGGGTTTTGGGTTAAAATGGTAGGGTTAGAAAGGGAAATGAAAGAAGTTGTAAGAGACTAATTATAAAGACAGAACTAAAAGAAAGACAATAAACATGTCTGCCAGCAAGAATCCTCTAATGTCAACTGAGTTAGTTGGTGCTAAACAACTCAAGGGGCAAGGCCATGACTCTTCAAGCCTAGCACTAGTTTGTTAGGTAGAATTGTGGCTTCTTTAAATTAAGTATTCAGTAAATGCTTATTGAATAAAATTGATAACTTTTTAAAATATTTATTTATTTATTTATTTATTTATTTATTTATTTATTTTTGAGAGAGAGAGAGAGAGAGAGAGAGAGAGAGAGAGAAAGGGCAGAGAAAAAGGAGAGAGAGAATCCCAAGCAGGCTCTGCACTGTCAGCACAGAGCCAGACACAGGGCTCAACCTCATGGATGGCAAGATCATGACCTGAGCTGAAATCAAGAGTTGGATGTTTAACTGACTGAGCCAATCAGGCACCTCTAAAATTGATGAATTTTAAAGTGACATAAGAGAATCACCAACCTTGTCATGTAGCTTCTGCTGAATATATTCTGAGAGCAACAACTGAGTGATAATACCTTGCCTTTATTTGGTTCATTCTGTTACTAACTTCACAATTCTATGTTAAGTACACAAATTAATACTTTAATTAGATCAACAAAGAGTACTTTTTTTTTCAAATACTCTTCCACTTGAAGTGGGAGAGAGTTCATACATTTCTTATAAAAGCTCATACAGCATGTCTTTCACTTCAACTTAACCACCCAAATAGTTAAGCAATCTGTATTTCTGCTAATATTCAACATAAAAGCATACGATTTATTTCAAAATAAATAATATAACGTATCCAATGAACGTGGAGCACCTTCATTAGCATGGGTAATAAGCGGTGACGTCAAAGTAATTCATATCATTCATTATATATAGCCCATTTTGAAGAAGTCGGCTACAACTATGCATTGCATTTTATTTAATCAAGAATGGTACATATTACTAATTCAGTTGACAGTAACTTTCCTGAGTGTCCAATTTCAAAAGAAATTAGAACTGGAATAGATGATATATCAACTCAGTGATGACTGTTTTCTATTCAATCAAAATTGTGATACAATAGTGACCTCCAACTATTTTCACTGTAATATTACTAAGCATTTTTTGAAGATGTAGGGAATATTATTCAAAAGGTTAAAGTATTTGCAAAAGTCCTATAGGTAATACTACAACAACCCTTCCTTCTTTTATACTAAAATGAAATCATATGAAAATGAAGTTTCCTAATGTTACTGTAGAATACAATGTATTCAGGTAGTTATATATAAATTTTATGAACTCAAGAATGGTATACATATAAGTTCAGAAGATTTTAACACATAAATTCTACCAGATACTTTTGCTAAACAGAAACCCATGGTAATACATAATGTGTCATACATAGATCAACTCAATATCTTATGTAGCTAATCAATACATAAATATTGTTTCCTTCCTATGGACTCTGCTTAAATCATTAAATCCAATGAGTATTTTTTCTAAATTTTTCACGTTTATTCCTTTTTGAGAGACAGAGAGAGACAGAGCGTGAGCAGGGATGGGGAGAGAGAGGGAGACACAGAATCTGAAGCAAGTTCCAGGCTCTGAGCTGTCAGCACAGAGCCCGACGTAGGGCTTGAACTCACAAACTGTGAGATCATGGCCTGAGCAGAAGTCGGATGCTTAACTGACTGAGCCACCCAGCAGCCCCTCCAATGAGTATTTTCTAGATTTCTGTTTTGGTCAGGTTCTACTACTCCTACAGAAAGCAAGGGTACTGAAGATGACTATATTGAGCAGGTAAAGTTAAATAGATCATTTTTTGGAATAATGAAAAACTTTTTAGTAACCAAACTGCTAAGTGGGTGAGTTAACAAGTGACTGATAAAAGTTGACCTCAGAACCAAATCAATTTTCCATTTCCCAAGTTGAGTTACTTGTCAATGTTTTGAATTGTTATTTTTGTAGCACAGACTTCTGAAACACCGTCTTCTGCAAATAACTGAATTTCTTTTTCTGTGAGATACATTTTGTGCCATGCAGACCTTTGGCAACTTCATGTTACTCATCTGCTTTATTACAGCTGCTTTTAGGGATGTGTGATTCTACCATAAACTATTTATTCTGAAGGAAATCCTGAAAGTGCAAGTGAAACTGTATGTAATATACACACTCTCTAATAATTGTGGTAAATACTTATGCTGTACAGTTTAGGATTCTATGGGGACATCACAACTAAATAGATTCCACTGAAATACAATCTACAGAGCGTTAACTGACATTCTCAGTTGTGTACGTTCTTAGACTATAGCTAAAACGTTTTCCCGCACAGGTGGTCAGTAGTAGGCCAACTATTCATGTCTACCAATACTAACAAGGTATGCTAATTTGGTTAAGATACTCAAGATAAACACAGTCTATAGGATTTTTATGTGGAACTCTTTCACTACTATTACATAAGCAATTGCATTTTCTCTCTTGTTTTCTAGAATTTCTTTTTTAGCACAGCTTTAGGTTTGTAGCAAAACTGAAATGAAAGTACAGAACGTTCCCATATCGCCTCTGTTCCTACACACACACACACACACACACACACACCTCCCCCATATTAACTCCTCAAACCAAAGTGGTATATTTGTTGCAATCATTGAACCTACACTGACACATCATTATCACGCAAAGTCTATGGTTTACATTAAGGTTCACTCTTAATGTTATACATTCTATCGATTTGGACAAACATATAATGAGATGTATACACCATTACAATATCATATAGAGTAGTGTCGCTGCCTTAAAATTCCTCTGTGCTCCACCCATTCACCACTCCCTTCACCCAACCCCTGGTAACTACTGATCTTTTTATAGTCGTGACAGTTTTGCCTTTTTCAGAATGTCATATAGTTGGAATCACACATATGCAGCCTTTTCAGATCCACTTCTTTGACTTAGTAAGGTGCTTTAAGGTTTATTTCTATCTTTTCATGCCTTTATAGCTTATTTCTTTTAAAAACTGAATAATATTCCATTGTTGGAATGTGCCACAGTTTATTCACCCATTCAACCCTGAAGAAAAATTTGGTTGCTTCCAAGTTTTGGCAACTATAAACAAAGCCACCATAAACATCCATATGCAGATTTTTGTGTAGACATGTATTTTCAGCTTCTTTGAGAAATCCCAAGGAATACAATTGCTGGCTCTTATAATAAAAAGCATGTTTATTTTTGTAAGAAACTGACAAACTGTGTTCCAAAGTTGTACATTTCTAAGTTCCATTTTCAATTTTTTTTAATGTTTATTTATTTTTGTGTGTGTGTGAGAGAGAGTCAGAGTGCAAGCAGAAGAGGGGCAGAGAGAGAGGGAGACACAGAATCTGAAGCAGGCTCCAGGCTCTGAGCTGTCAGCACAGAGCCCGATGTGGGGCTCAAACCCATAAACTGCAATGTCATGACTTGAGCCAAAGCTGGATGCTTAACTGACCGAGCCACCCAGGTGCCCCCTTTTCTGCATTCATACCAGCAATGAATGAGAGTTCCTGTCTCTCACATCCTCTCAAGTATTTGGTGTTGTCAATGCTCCAGATTTTGGACTTTCTAACAGGGGTGTAGTAATACCTCACTCTCGTTTTAATTTGCATTTCCCTGATGATACATGGTGTAGAGCATCTTTGCATATACTTATTTGTCACCAGTGAATCTTCTTCAGTGAGGGGACTGTTAAGATCTTTGGCTCATTTGTTTAGGCTCATTTTTTTGAATCAAGCTTTTCCTTGTCTTACTGTTGAGTTTTGAGTGTTCTTTTGAAAATATTTTCTCCTAATGTATGGCCAGATTTTCATTACCTTCACACTATCTTTCACAGAGCAAAAGTTTTTAACTTTATTTTTATTATTATTATTTTTTTCTTTTAGAGAGAGAGAGGAGGGTCAGGAGAGGGGCAGAGGCAGGGGGAGGGGAGAGAGAGAGAGAAAGAAAGCAAATTTTAAGTAGGTGCCATGTTCAGCACAGAGCCAGACGTGGGCTCAATCCCACAACCGTGGGATCATAATCTGAGCAGGAATCAAGAAATGGATGATCAACCGACTGAGCCACCCAGGCGCCTCAAAAGTTTAACTTTAGTGAAGTCTAGCTAATCAATCTTTTTTTTTTTTTCCGAAAGATCTTACTTTGATACTGTTTCTAAAAAGCTATCATCATTTCAAGGTCACCTAGATTTCCTCTTATGTTATTTGCTAGGAGTTTTACAGTTTAGTGTTTTCCTAAGTCTGTGATCTATTTTGAGTTATTTTTTGCAAACTGTGTAAAGTCTGGGTCTAGATTCACTTTTTTGCTCCTAGATGTCCTGTTCTTCCAGCACCATTTGTTGAGAAGACTTTCTTTGCTCCACTTAATTGCATTTGCTTCTTTATTCATGTGAGTCTATTTCTTGATTCTCTTTCCTCTTCCATTGACCTACTTCTCAGTTTTCACTAATATCACACCATCTTGATTACTATAGCTTTATAGCAAGTCTTGAAGTAAGCACAAGTCTGCTGACTGTTGTTGAATACTGTGTTGGCTATTTTGGGTCTCTCTTTTTAAACTTTAAAGTCAGTTTGTTGGGGTGCCTGGCTGACTCAGTCAGTGGAGCATGTAACTCCTGATTTTGAGTTTAAGCACCATGTTGGGTGTAGAGATTACTTAAATAAATAAAACCTTAAAAATAAATAAATAAATAAATAAATAAATAAATAAATAAATAAATAAATAAAATCAGTTTACTGACACCCAAAAAATAATCCTCTGGGATTTTTATAGAGATTGCATTGAATCTATACATCAAGTTGGGAAAACTGTTATCCTGACAATAACTAATCTTCCTATCCATGAGCATTATACTTTTCTTCATTTTTGGGTTCCTTGATTTCTTTAATAAGAGTTTTGTTATTTTTCTCATGTAGATGTACATATTTTGTTAGATTTATACCTAAGTATTTCATTGTGGGTGGTGTTAATATAAGTGGTACTGTGTTTTCAATTTTAAATTCCATTTGTTCATTGCTGGTATATAATTTAGTGATTGGCTTTTGTATATTAACCTTATATCCTGCAACCTTGCTGTATATAGTTGCCTATCAGTTCTAGGCTGTTTTGAAGTGTCGGGGGTGGGGGGAGGGGTGATTTGGATTTTGTATATAATCCTCTGCAAACAAAGGTGGTTTTATTTCTTCCTTCTCAGGCTGTTAAATTTGGTTTTCCTTACTTTACTACATTAAGTAAAATTTCCAATATGATGTTATGAAGAAGTGGTGATAAAATACATCCTTGTCTCATTCATGACCTTAACAGGAAACCCCTGAGTTCTCTCCAATAAGTATGACATTTGCTGTAGGATTTTGCAAATGTTCTTTATCAAGTTCAGGAAGTCCCCGTCTATTTCCAGGTTGCTAAAACTTCCTATTATGAATGGGTGTTAGATTTTGAAAATACTTTTATGCATCTATTATTACGATCATGTGTTTTTCCTTCTTTTGCCAGTTAATATGATGGATTGCTTTATTGATTTTCAAATTCTAAACCATTCTTGCATACCCAGGATAAATGTCACGTGGTTGTATTGTGTAATTCTGTGCATACATTTAAGGATGGATTTGCTAATATTTTGTGGGGGACTTTTTAAAAAATATTTATTTTTTTGTGATAGAGACTGAGTGAGTGAGCAAGGAAGAGGGGCTGAGGGGGAGAGAAAGAGAGAATCTTAAGCAGGCTCCGCACTCAGTGTGGAGCCCAATGTGAGGCTCAATCCCATGTCCTGGGATCATGATCTGAGCCAAAATCAAGAGTTTGACGCTCAAATGACTGAGCCACCCAAGCACCCCAGGATTTTTACATCTATGTTCATGAGAGTTACTGGTCTATAATTTCCTTGTACATTCTTTGGTTTTGGTATCAGAGGATGCTCAATCGCAGAATGAGTCAGGAGTATTTTCACTCCTTGTATCTTCTGAAATAAATTGTAGAGAATTCGTATTTCCTAAATTTTTGGTAGACTTCACCAGTGAATCCACTTGGGCCTGATCTTCTCTAGTTGTGAGAGTTGTTAACTATTGACTCAAATTTTTTTATAGATACAATCCTCTTCAGGTTGCAAATTTCTTCTTATGTGAATTTTGGCAAATTGTATCTTTCAAGGGATTGATCCTTTTCATCTAGGTTATCAAATTTATGGGAATAGAGATCTTCATATTACTCCTTTATATTCATTTTAATGTCGACAGGATCTTTCCTAATGTCCAGCAAATTTGCCTTAACTATACACCTGGAAATCATCATCATCCCCCCACCAACAAAAAAGAGGGAAAACATCTATAATTTCCACATGAAGCAAAATAAGAAAAAGGAAACAAATATCAATGCCTAAAAAGGCATATTGCTTATGGTCTGTTTTACTTATTTATCTCTCACTAGCTCCTTATTGTCATGTCTAATATCACTGGTTTCTCCAAGAAATCAGGAAGCAAGACCATGAATATATATTCAGAAAATATGATCTAAAGTTTATTAGTTTCTTTTGTTAAATAACTCTACAGTAACCAGCCATAATTCAAGCACCAAATTCTAATCATCACCATCATGAAATTTTTATATGAGCTGGGTACAAGACAACACTTGGAGTAGATGTGAAAACACCTGTGGTAATGAATAACTAAAAATTTATTGACCTTTTTAAGATTGAAATATTTTTGAAATCTGAAGTAATTTGAACAATATGGTAACAGCAATCTACAATAAATAAAATTCTTATGTTCTTTGAAAGCAGGGAACTGAAAGTTATTTTACTTTTAATATACAGGACACTGACAATGTTTAGTATGAACACAGATTACCTGGAAGGAAGAATATGATACCTTCAGTTTTGTACTTGCATCCAGAAAAATAATTTTAATTGAGAAATACAGGAGACGTGGGAGAGTTTTTCAATTGCTTTAATACTGTTTCCCTTCATAAAAGTAAATGAAGATTTGCTAATTCTTTATCACCTCTTATTCACAACTAAAATTCAGTAAGCTTTTATGTTGGACACTTTGTAGAGCTCTTGACATGTAAGATCTCCAGGATAACAGGTATCCTTGTGTATTCACATAAGAATCATAAGTAGCACCTGGCAGGGTCAGCTGGGAAGACAACAAAGTAGGGGGACCCTAAGCTCACTTTGTCCCAGGAATACAACTAGATAACACACACATCAGCATTAAGAACCCAGCAAACAACCCAAAGACTGGCAGAACAAACTCCAAAACTAAAGCTAGGAAAGAGGCCACATGTAAGAAGGTAGGCATGGCAAAGACACAGTTTGGAAACAAAAGGGATGGTGCCCGTGCACAATGTAGAGGGAGCCAGTGGTACCCAGAAGGGCAGAAAACAGACTTTCACACTGGAGAGTGCACAAACAGAGGGGATGAATCCCCATGATATTTGTCTTTGAAAATGGGAGTGGCCAAAATTCATGGGTTCTGGGAGAGCATTAGAAAGGAGAATCCTCACCCTTAAAGAGACAGCAGGACAAACAGCCTAGGCAGATACAGCCTAGGACAAGCAGTTTGAAAAATGCTGGGGGCAGATGGGAGAGAGAGTGATTTGCTAATCTTAGAGCATCAGCCAGAGAGACTGGGATCACAGGAGAGCCCTCAAGGAACAAAGAAGCTAGCAGATTCCATTTTCCCACCCCCAGCATAAACAACCACCACATTCAGGAATCAGCAAGAACATACCTAACTGGCTTGCACCAAGCTCCTCCCCCCACCCCCGCTTTCACAGATCTGCTCTTCTCAGTCATGCTCCCCTAAGTCCTGATGCTGCAGACTCCTCCCTCAGAAGACCAATGCAAACACTACCAACACATCTCCTCACCCTCACACTTTGCAGGACCTCACTTCCAGTGGTGGTAGGTCTCCTTAGCAAGCAGACCACTGCACACCTTGTTAAAATGTACCCCATCCCTATTGGGGACCAAACACTGCCTACAACAGGCAAAGAGAGCCTTTGCAGGCAAATGGACTGAAGTAAAAGGAGGACAAGACTCAAGGGCAGAGCACACACAAAACACACAGGAGATGCTCCCTGAAGCATGAGGCCTTAAAGAACAGGGGACATTGCATGCAGAGCACTACTGGACTTCTTCTTCATAAGGTTCTTATCACTTAGCAAGAGAAGTAGCTGACTTTCTTAATACACAGAAACAGACCCAGAAAGTCAGACAAAATGAGGACAGAGAAATATCTCCCAAATGAAAGGACAGGGCCACACCACAGCAAGAGACCAAAGCAAAACAAATATAAGTAATAATACCTGATAGAGAATTTAAAGTAATAATCATAAAGACACCCATGGGACTTGAGAAAAGAGAAGAGGACATCAGTCAGCCCGCTAACACAGAGATAAAAAAGAACTAATCACAGATCAAGAACACAATAAATGAAATTAAAAATACACTTCATAGAATAAATAGCAGGCTATATGAAAAAGAGGAATGAATTCACAACCTGGAAGACAGAGTGATGGAGAATAACCAAGCTGAGCAAATGAGAGGAAAGAAAATTGTGCAAATTGCAAATTGAGAATAGTCTTTGGGAGCTCAGTGACTCTGTCAAGCACAATAACATTAGCATTATAGGAATCTCAGAAGAGAGAAATAAGGGAACAGAAAATGTTTTTGAAGAAATAATATTTGAAAACTTCCCTAATCTGGAAATCTGGAGAAGGAAACAGAGATCCAGATCAAGGAGGCACAGAGATTCTCCAAAAAAAAAAACAAAAAAACAAAAAAACCCTCAACCCAAGGAGGTCCACAGCAAGACACATAGTAATTAGAATGGCAAAAAGTAGCAATAAAGAAAAAAACATTAAACATCAAGAGAAAAGAAGGAGAGTTACATACACAGGAAACCCCAAAAGGCTATCAACATATTCTTCAACAGAATCTTGGCATATCAGAAGGGAGTGACATGATATATTCAAAGAGCTCAAAGGGAAAAATCTACAGTCATGAATACTCTATCCAGCAAAGCTATCACTCAGAACAGAAGGAGAGATAAAGAGTTTCTCAGACAAAAAAAAAAAAAAAAAAACTAAAGTAACTCATGACCACTAAACAACCCCTACAAGAAATATTAAAGAAGACTCAGAGTGGAAAAACCATAAATGAGACTATAAAAAAAAGCAATGAAACTGAATATTTCTGTAAAAATCAGTTAAGGGATTCATAAAATAAAATTATGTAAAATATAACACCATATATCTAAAATGTGGGTCAGGGTTGGGGGAGAGGAGTTAAGAATGGGTTTAAACTTCAGTGACCATCAACTTAATATAGACTGCTATATGCAGAAAATGTTGTATATAAACCTAAAGGTAACCATAAATCAAAGACCAGTAACAGATATGCAAAGAAAAAAGAGAAGGAATTCAAATATACCACTAAAGCCAACAAACCATGAAAGAGAGCAAGAGAAGTGGGGGTGCGTGGGTGGCTCAATCAGTTAAGTGTCTGACTCTTGATTTAGGCTTACATCATGATCTCATGATTCAGGAGATCGAGACCCTCCATCTGACAGCACAGAGCCTGCTTAGGATTCTCTCTCTCTCTCTCTCTCTCTCTGTCCCTCTCCTGCTGTCTCTCTCTCTCTCTCTCTCTCTCTCAAAATAAATAAACTTTATTTTCAAAAAAAGAGGATATAACAATTATAAATATTTGTGCACCCAACATGAGAGTACCCAAATTAATAAAACAATTAATAACAAACATAAAGGAAATAATTGATAATAATACAATAATAGAAGGGGATTTTAACACCCCACTTACATTGATGGATAGATCATATAAACTGAAAATCAATAAGGAAACAATGGTTTTGAATGCAACACTGGACCAGACAGATTTAACAGATATATTCAGAACGGCAGCATACACATTCTAAACAGCATCCTAAAACAGTAGCATATACATTGTTTTCAACCCCATGTAGAACATTCTCCAGAATATACTATATATTAGGCCACAAAACAAGTCTCAACAAATTCAAAAAAAATGTGTCCTACCATGCATCTTCTCTGACCATAATGCTATGAAACTAGAAATCAACCAAAAAAAAAAAATATATGGAAAGAGCACAAATACATGGAAGTTAAATAACATGATACTAACAATGAATGGGTCAACCAAGAAATCAAAGAAAAATAAAAAATTACATGGAAACAAATGAAAATGAAAACACATAGGTCCAGAATTTTTGGACAAGTCAATACTCCTTCTTCTCAAACTATTCCAAAAAATACAAGAGGAAGGAAAACTTCCAAATTCATTCTATGAGGCCAGTATCAACCTTATAGTAAAGGCAGGCAGGCAGAAAGAAAGAAAGAAAGAGAGAAAGAAAGAAAGAAAGAAAGAAAGAAAGAAAGAAAGAAAGAAAGAAAGAAAGAAAGAAAAGAAAACTACAGACCAGTATCTCTCATGAATATAGATGTAAGTATCCTTAACAAAATATTAGCAAACTGAATCCTACATTAAAAACAATCATACACCACAATCAATTGGGATTTATTCTTAGAATGCAAAGGTGGTTCAATATTCACAAAACAACCAACGTGACACATTACATTAATAAGAGAAAGGATAAAAACCATAGAATAATTTCAACAGATGCAGAAAAAGTATAGCATTCATTCATGATAAGAACCCTCTGCAAAGTAGGTCTAGAGGGAACATCTCTCAACATAATAAAGGCATTATATGAAAAACCCACAGGGGGCCCTGGGTAGCTCACTTGGTTAAGTGTCCAACTTCAGCTCAGTTCATGATCTTGTGGTTCATGGGTTTGAGCCCCAGGTCAGGCTCTGTGTTGACAGGTCAGAGCCTGCAGCCCGCTTCGAATTCTGTCTCCCTCTCCTTCTGCCCCTCCCCCACTCTTGTTCTGTCTCTGTCTGTCAAAAGTAAATAAATGTTAAAAAATTTAAAAAGAGAAAAAAGAAAAAAAGAAAAACACACAGCCAACATCATACTCAATGGTTAAAAAAAAAACAGAGCTATTTCCCTAAGGTCCGGAACAAGACAAGGATGTCCACTGTCACCACTTTTATTTACTATAGTACTAGAAGTCCTAGTCACAGCAATTAGACAACATAAAGAAATAAAAAGCATCTAAATTGATAAGGAAGAAGTAAAACTTTTACTATTTGTGGATGATGTGATACTATATATAGAAAACCCTAAAGGCTACAAGAAAAACTACCAGAACTGATAAATGAATTCAGTAAAGCTGCAGATACAAAATCAATGCACAGAAATCTGTTGCATTCCTATAAACTAATAATGAAGGAACAGAAATTGAAATTAAGAAAATGGTCCCATTTGCAACTGCACCAAAAACACTAAAATACTTAGGAATTAAACTTAACCAAAGAGTTCAAATGCCTATACTCTGAAAACTACAAAATACTGATGAAACAAATTCAAGACAAAGAAATGGAAAGCCATTCCATGCTCATGGGTTGGAAGAACACATATTGTTAAAATGTATATACTACCCAAAGTAATCTACAGATTTAATGCAATTTCTATCAAAATCCCAACAGCGTTTTTCACAGAACTGGAATCAATAATCCTAAAATCTGTATGGAACCACAAAAGACCTTGAATAGCCAAAGCAATCTTGAAAAAGAAAAACAAAATTAGAGGTATCACAATTTCAGATTTAAAGTTATATTACAAAGTGGTAGAAATGAAAACAGTATGGTACTCGCAAAAAAATCTAAAAGATAAATAAAACAGTATGTACTGTTAAAAATAGAGACAAAATAGACATAAAAATAGACACATAGATCAATGGACTATAACAGAAAACTCAGAAATAAAACAAAATTATACGGTCAATTAATCTTTGACAAAGGAGGAATGAATATCCAATGGGAAAAAGACAGTCTTTTCAACAAATGGTGTTGGGAAAACTAGACAACTACATGCAAAAGAATGAAACTGGACTACTGTCTTTCACCATACACAAAAATAAACTCAAAATGTTACAAAGATCTAGGGACATCTGGGTGGTTTAGTGGGTTGAGCATCCAACTCTTGATTTTGGTTCAGGTCATGATCACACGGTTAGTGAGTCCAAGCCCTGCTTTGGGCTCCATACTGACAGTGTGGAGCCTGCTTGGAATTCCCTATCTCCCTCTCTCTCTCTATGTCCTTCCCTTGTTCATGCTCTCGCTCTCTCTCGCTCTCTCTCTCTCAAATAAATGAATAAACTTTAAAAAATAAATATAATAAAAGTTTAAAAAAATGTATCAAAGACCTAAATGTGAGACCTGAAACCATAAAAATCCTTCAGAAAGAATAGGCAGTAGTGTCTCTGACATTGGCCATAGCAACATTTTTCTAGATATATCTCCTGAGGCAAGGGAGACAAAAGCAAAAATAAACTATTGAGACTACATCAAAATAAAAAGTTTCTGCACAACAAGGGAAACAATAAACAAAACTAAAAGGCAACGTACTCAATGAGGAAAGATATTTGCAAATGATGTATCTGATAAAAGGTTAGTATCCAAAATATGGAAAGAATTGATACACCTCAATACCCAAAAAACAAATAATCCAATTAAAAATAGGCAGAAGACATGAGCAGACATTTCTTCAATGAAGACATCCAGATGGCCAACAGACACATGAAAAGATGCTCAACATTACTTATCAGGGAAATGCAAGACAAATCTATAATGAGATTATCATCTCATCCCTGTCAGAATGGCTAAAATCAAAAACACAAGAAACTGTAAGTGTTGACAAGTATGTGGATAAAAAGGAAACCTCTTGCACTGTTGGTGGTAAAGCCAACTGGTGCAGCCAGTGTAGAAAATAGTATGGTGGTTCCTCAAAAAATTAAAGCCAGAACTACCCTATGATCCAGTAATAGCACTTACTTGGTATTCAACCCAAAAATACAAAAACACTAGTTCAAAAGGATATATGTACCCTTAAGTTTACAGCAGCATTATTTATAACACCAAATTACAGAGGCAGCCCAAGTGTCCATCAATAGATGAATGGATAAATAAGAGGTGGTGTATGTGTGTATGTGTGTGTATACAAACAAACACATACGCGCACACACACACACACACACACACACACACAATGGAATATTATTCAGCCACAAAAAACAACGAAATATTGCCATTTGCAACAACATGGCTAGAGCTAGAGAGTATAATGCTAAGCCAATAAGTCCATGAAAGACAAATACCACATGATCTCACTCATATGTGGAATTTAAATAACAAAACAAAGAAGAAAAGGAAATAGATAAACCAAGAAACTGACTCTTAACTATTGAGAACAAATTGATGGTTACCAGAGGGGAGGTGGTGAGGGGATGGGGATTAACGGGTACACTTATCTTGATGAAAATAAAAATAAAGTGATGCAGAAAATAAAGTAGTGCTTAGCACACAGTTGTCCCTCAATATATGTCTGTTGCATTCATAAATAATTTTTTGCATTTAGTCCTCTTAACACCATATAAATTATTACTAATCCAGGTTTACAGGTGAAGAAATAGAGGCCAACAAAAGTGAACTATATGCCAAAGGCATCAAGCCGGATATCAGCATATCTGGGATTTGAGCCTCAGTCTGCATTTGCCGTATGCAAACGGCTACCTAACCCTTACCTATTCTTCAAATCTGCCTACTTCTCCACCCAATTCTGCATAGAGATATACATAGATATTGTGCCCATATATATACTGTATATATCCTTTGATACAATGATTTTTAAATTGTCATTCAATGCTTTTTTGTTAAATGTCAAATTCAGGGTTATTTAACTTCTCTTTAGCATAAATTAGAGTTCTCAAAGTTCTTTAATAAGTAAACCACATGGAATTTTATAGATTTTAAATTCAGTAATTGCATTTAAAATCCCAATTGTCACATAGATATAAATTCCAACTGATGAGCATAAAATAATTTACTGAACTGTAATCATAAGTCATTAAAAAAAAGCTTTTTCCTGAGTTTACTTTCACATATTGAAGACAACACTGTCAGTTTTTCACTGCAAAATACACTATTTACAACATTTCCAACTCACTTATAAAATGCATGCAGAAAATTGACATGTAAGATCCTGGTGTGAGCCTCCTTTTAACAAATTTTAAACTCTTTAAGCAAATATCATCATAGCATTTACCTGCTGTGCACTGCTTTTTGATGGAAAATGCTCTTTGGGTTTCTCAGCAAGACTAGCAAATTTTTAAGCATAGAGATATTTTTCTTTTCTATGAAGACAGGAGAAATTCCTTGTAAATCCTGTTTCCTTCCTTCAAGTAAGCTTTCTTTTTGACCCAAAAAGATTCTTACATGATTATAGTACAATTACCTTGACTTCAGTTCTAGACATGACAATTTGTATGTGTCTAATCTCTGAGCTTTGGTTTCTACAAGGGGATAGAGAGAGTTCTCTCCTTTTTCCATACATAGTAAATCATGGATGAGATGAAGTAACACATGTGGAAGCACTTTGCAAACTATCAAGAAATATAAGATAGAAATATAAGATAAATATTATTCACAGAAGTTACAGGAGAGGATACACAGTTTTGATCTGAGATACAAGATACGTGATGTCCAATCCCAAGGGTGTTGTTCATTTACTCCACCCAACTCCAATTTATTCCATTTCCTTTTCCCTCTCATGTAAAGGACATAACCACCATGATAACCAAGCCAGAATCCTGTAGCATCTAAACCCACTACATCTACTTCACTCCAGATACAACTATGCTAACCAGCTAGTAAGCCTCTCTTCTCCTCTACATCCTCACATCAAGCTTTACTCCTTAGCATGTTAATCTATGCCTTCATCACTTCTCATGAAGATTATTATAATAATCTGTCTACTGGCATCCCTGCCCCTTTAGTTCGGAATTCAGTGGCAGCCAAAATGGCCTTCCTAAATGGAAAATCTTATTTTGTCATTTCATTGCTTAAAACTTTCAGTGGGTACCTGCTGCTCTCAGGATCAAGACTGCTACTATTTATAATCTTTTTCTAGGGTCATTTTGGATCCCTCTTTAATTCCCTGCTTTTCAGCTAGGATACAGCCATACTGGAATTTGCAATTCTGTGAAAACATCATGCTCCCTATAATCCTGAGGCCTTTAAAAATACCATTACATTCATGTATATCACAGAGATCTGGTTGTTGTTAGAGTCTCTCTTAGATTGAAGAACTATTAGTTAGCACATTTGAAAAAAAATATTTGTTCATTTTTTGTAGATGTTCTAAATATAGAGATATGATCCACTGCTACAGATTATTGAGAATTGGTCCCAATTTGAATTTGGCATGGAATGAAAGAGTCAAAGACTATGTTAAACATTATAGATTGATTTCAAATCTAAGCACATGGATATCAATTAAAAAGTCTTCTGAGCACATAGGAGCATATGTACTGATGAAAGAACCATTGCTAATTATAAATTTTATGTCATGAATATTAAAGGAAATTTGAGATACAGAGAAAAATAAAACAGAGAAAAATAAAACAGCCATTATTATCTTTCACCAAAAGGAAAAAGATATTTACACATATAATATTTACTGATAATATTTTTATGTTTAAAAAAGTAATGATGGCACTGATAACAATGACAGACTGGTTAACATTTATTGAGCATAACTCTGTGCCAAGCTCTACTAGATGTTTTACATGGATTATTTCATTTAATTCTTGACACAGTATTATAAATAAATTCTATAAATATCCCATTTTACAGATGGATAAACTAATGTTGAGATGCTAAATAATTTGCCCAAAGTCACAGAATTAGTAATAAAAGAGAATCTGAATTCAATTTACTATTATCCAAGATCAATCAAATACAAATATTATATGCATATATAATATTAACTTCCTTTTCGGATATAAGAGCTCATAAAAAAGTATATATAGTAGTGTGTTTATTAGGAACCAAAATAAAAAGCAGTCCTATTTTTTTCCACATTTGGAAGACCTTTGAGATACAATAATTGACATATATGAGAGGCATAATGATCACTTACTATAATAAATGCTAAATAATAATGTTAATTTCACTTGCATAAATACCTACTACTTGTGAAAAGACCTTGTAAAAACCTACATATTTGGGAGTTGTGTGTGTAAATTATTCAATCTTCAAAATTAGACACAGTTCTATTTTCTAAGATCCAACACAGATACAATACCATAGAGAAACCTAAAGAATCTGGTTTGTAAGAATTCATTTGAAATTTGGATTCTAAATCTTGTGACTCTGGCTCCCTAAATTTGGAAGAATTCTAATGAATATCTTATTTTTTTTTATTTTGGCCATTTACTGAAAGCAAATATTTGAAGCAGGCATATAACCTATTTTTCTAAATGTTTTATGTTTTAGTAAAACAGCTTTTTAATCCAAATTTCTATTTCTCAATGAACGAATAATAAAAAGAGCCTATTAGGGAAAAAACAAAATAAAACCTTATAGATTTGTCAACAGTATACAAGTCCATATCAGAAACAAATATTCTATCTTTTACAT
Organism: Acinonyx jubatus; assembly: GCF_027475565.1. Lineage (NCBI taxonomy): Eukaryota > Metazoa > Chordata > Mammalia > Carnivora > Felidae > Acinonyx > Acinonyx jubatus. The sequence continues at coordinate 39,903,086 of NC_069385.1, forward strand.
CAATTTATCGCATGCAGTAGGACCTGTCTACCTTTAAATAACTCTGAAATTAAAGAAAAGTGTACACTTATATCAATAGCCTGTAATGTTAAGTAACTCACACACACACACACACACACAAACACAAAGATTTACTAAATATTTCATGATAAAAAAAGTTTTGTTTCCATTGATGTTTAGCATAGGACTAAAGTGGAAAAACCACTGAAGACTAGTGTCTCAGTACCAGTTCTTGCCACTAATTTATAATCCAGAATTCAGCTTCAATTTCCCTTTTCTCTCTCTCACCACCCATGGCCATGGTTCCAATATGCTACCCCAGTGTCTTAGGCTGTGTTCTTTGCCCCTTTCTGTGAATTCCTAAAACATCTTTCCCATATCCTTACACACACCTGACATCAGCTTTATTTCTCTTTTTCCCATGAGGTCCGGAGCTGGATCATATCTACCTCTGTGCTTCACTTGCCTAGCTACAATACCTTCATAGGGCTGGCTAATCAAGATGCTGAAGAGGCCCAATTTTTAATTTAGTAATAATTATTAATGATATTTAGCATAAAATAATTATATTTGATCCAATGACCACTGTCATTCAATAAAATGTCATTCAAAAATTTTGGACCTTATTATCCTCACATTGTAACAGAATGTATTTTAACTGGATTTTCTAAAGTAAATTCTGGTCCTCAAAGTCAATGGTTTCACATTGCAAATTGTCCTTGAAGAGTCAGAGTTATTGAAAATACTAAAAATTTACTCTGTATTACATCTCTGCTAGAAGATTCAACTCAAGTTTACTAAATTATAGCATATTTTACTAAAAGTAATAAGTAAGTTATCTTTGAACTTCCCTTGAGTTCCTTTTGCAAAATATATCTGCAAAGGAAAATAGAATTTATGAGTAATTACCAAATTCTATACATAAAGACTATACTTAGACACTCTAAAGATAACACTATTTAATCCTGGTAAAGAGCAGAAACAGAATACGTTGTATAAAAATGAGTGCAAATCTTATGTAAAAGCTAAATGAATGAAATATGAACATTTTAGTTAACCAGTAATATAACCTTATCTCAAAATGTCATCTGATTCCACTAATTTCACATAAATTGATTTCATTACTATACAGAAAAACCATACCTTGTGTTTTCTACAGTTATGTTGGCCAATAAGGTAAGTTCCTTAGTCATCCAGAGTTGGTTGGCTGATAAAAATGTTTAAAATAGAGGTGCCAATTAAAAGTTACATACAGGAATATCAATATGCAATACGACTTTTTTTTTAATATCAGATGAAGTGATACTATTTTAAGACTAGGAACTTTTTTTTAAATGCTTATTTATTTATTTTGAGAGAGCGCATGAGCAGGGGAAGGGCAGAGAGAGAGAGAGGGAGAGAGAATCCCAAGCAGGCTCCATACTGTCAGCACAGAACCCAACATGGGCCTCAATCCTACAACTGTGAGATCATGACCTGAGCCAAAATTAAGAGTTGGATGTTCAACTGACTAAGCCACCCATCTACCCCAGGACAGGAAATTTATTTTTATTTATCTAAATTATCAAATACCAATAAATAAATAAATACTCAAAACTAATTACCCTGCGATCCAGTTTTATTACTATGTGATATTTACGTTGATGTCAAGTTAGTTTATGACAAAAAATTTAGTCCACAAGGGTTTTTAATTTCTATGACATTTTTGGCAATTTGACACATCTGGCAATATTAGTACCAGAAAAATGTTAAGAATTTGTATTTCCAGAATTTCAAATATATTTTTCTCATTTATAGAAATACAGAGAAGATAAGAAAGTATAAAAAAGGTCTCCTATGGGGCACCTGGGTGGCTCAGTCTGTTAAGCATCTGACTCTGGATTTTAGCTCAGGTCATAATGTCATGGTTCATAAGTTTGAGCCCCACCGCAGTTCCGTGCTGAGAGCATGGAGGCTGCTTGGTTTTCTCTCTGTCTCCCCCCCTCTTTGCCCCTCCCTCACTCACTCTTTCTCTCTCAAAATAAATAAATAAACTTAAAAAAATAGTTTTCCTATAATGAGCTGGGAAACTGTTTTTGCTAGTATCTGTGTGTGCTTGAGAGCAAAGCTAGATTCAATCAAAGAGGGCCATTAAATTAAAGTGCTATTATCTTCAGTTTCATTGTAAATAATATTACTGAGTCTATCTGCATATTATATATAAATTGGAAATTGATAAAGTAAGATACACAAGAATTTAGTAAAAAGTGGTATTTTTTTAAATATCAATGATCATCAGAAGTAAAAAAAAAAATGAAAAGTGTAACTTGAGTAGATGGAGAATGATATATCTAGAAGAACTTGCAAAAAGACAAACTAAGTCAATTCTAACCTAGAAACAAAACAGCCTTCATGAAAGATCTTGAAATTAGCCAGGACCTGTGGCAGATCTTACAGTATCTGTAATTTACAGATGTGGAACTCCAAGGAGAGATGGAGAAAATGCACCCACCTAGGCTGACTGAGACAAAAGCTCAGTGTAGGGAACCACCCCGGAGGACTAACTCTCAGAAGATGCTGAGCAAGCCTCTAGTCTCCGCTTCTGCATCACACAGGTTCGCCATGGGCAGTAATGTATAGTCCACACTTCCTTAATCCTTTGATGCCCAACTTCCTTTCCCCTCAAGGTCTTCCCACCATTTCTCTCTGAGGACAAAATTTTGTGTCTTTTTTTTTCCCCAATCTCAGTATCAATTCTGTCCTCTTTGCTCACTACCCTTTAATTTTGCCTTGAATAATTTCTTCTCCTCTCAGTGACAGGAGAAAGGCAGGTTTCCTGGGTCACTCACTTTAGGGTAAATAATGCTTTTATTAATACTCTCCAGTGCTACAGGCTTAATAAAATAAATAGCATGCCCAGAACAAGAAGTTTTAAGCTGACATAGCCTGTTATCTAATTTATATACCAACTTAGTGGAACTGCTAAGCAGAAAGGAAGAAAGGAAAAAAAAAAGATGGTTACAAGTCAGTAAACCATATCTTGCTTCAGCTATATGAAAAATTAGAATGCTATTAAATTTTTCAAGTGATCACATTATTATCTAAGGTTATAAATACTGTCAAAATTAAAATATATCCCTATTTTGCTCTCACACACACACATACCAAGAGGGAACAAAATAAACTGTAATACATACTTTCACACGGAGAGCAGAATAGAATTCAAAACAAAATATTTTTCCCGTGATTTTTACCTTACACTGAAGAATCTTTCCCTAATTCCACTAAGTTTTGTCAAAACTGGCTAATTTTATGTTTGGCCGTTTTTTTTGCCCCTCTCCAACTGCTAGTGCCTGATAAAGACATACAACTACCAGGAAATAACACAGAGATCAAAAGGAAAGAGGAAAAGAATCCAGGATATATTTTTTTTTCTAAAATTGCTAACACAAGTAACTTCAACATTGTCATTAAGAAATGATGAAATAATTAGGAATATAAAATTTAAACCTATAAGCTATATAAAAGTAAATGAAATCTCCATTTTACTTGGTTTATAACTGTACACACACACACACACACACACACACACACACACACACAACATGTAATCATCCATGGTTTGTTCACTTAATGTGACATAGGTAAAATAAGCACCCTATTTTCAAAATCATTTCAAAATCACCCTAACATTATAAGAATTAAAAAAAAATAGAACCTCTTTAGACTAAGATTACAACTAAGATTACAACATGGAAGATAAGAGCTCTTCAATTGCTTTTCCATGCAGATAATTCACAGACTGGATTAAGTGCATGAACTGTAGGGTTAGACTGTCTGGGATCAAATCCTCTTTTTCCATTTATGAGATGTGTGACCTTTGTCAAATTGCTTAACCTCCCTGTGCTGTAATTTTCTCATCTGTAAAATGGGCTCAATAATAGCATCTATTTCAAAGGGCTGTTGTAAGATTCAATGGGTTATTTGTAAAGTGCTAACAACACTATCTGGCACATAGTTGGCATTTTCATAAGCACTTGTCAGATTTACCTCCCTCTCTGCAAACCATAAGACTCTTAAATACAGAGAACAAACTGAGGGTTGATGGAAGTGGGTTAAATGGGTGACAGGCATTAAGGAGGGCACTCTTTGGGATGAGCACTGGGTGTCATTTGTAAGAGATGAATCACTGGGTTCTACTTCTCAAGCCAAGACTACACTGTACGTTAACTAACTTGAGAATAATACAAGAAAAAGAAAGAAAAAGAAAGATAAAGAAAACTGTGGGAGGGGCACAAAAAATAAAATATATGCTTTCAAAAAAAGAAAAGCAGATTTAACTGCCACTTCTGCATAGCAAATCTTTAAGAGATTATTTTTAGATAGGCTAAATCTTGATCAAAAGCAATAAATGCAAGAGTCCAAATATATAGAAAACAGTCAATTTGTGCAGAAAAATTACACTAAAATGTTTAACTTTCTATGTGAAGAGTTGATTCACATCTTCAAGGTCCAACCCTCAACACCCCCCTTTATTAATGTTTACTTATTTTTGAGAGAAAGAGAGAGAGTGTGTGCATGCAAGCAGGGGAGAGGCAGAAAGAAAGAGGTACAGAGGATCCCAAGTGGGCTCTGTGCTGAGAGCAGAGTTTCATGACTCGAGCCGAAGTTGGACGTTTAACCATTTAACTGACTGAGGCACCCAGGCACCCCACTCCCACTTCAACCCCGTTTTAAAGGGTACTACACTACAAACCTGATAAGAAACAAACCATATTCCATTCCCACAATACATATCCTAAATAAAAATGAAATTAAGAGAACTGAGGCAGAAATGGAATTAGTGGTAGCATAGAATAAAATGCAAACTAAAAGAAATATTAACCTCAATGCTAATGTACTTTCCATAACTCAACTTTCAGTTTTTCATAATGGAATATAATTAAGAATTTTAAAATTTGGTATATGATGTTCATTTCACTAGCCATGAGAAAATCAAACTTTCTCATTGTACTTCATTTGGCTACTACACTGATAAAACCTAGGAATTAGTCATTTTAAAAGGCCGCTGAAAAGACCAACTTGATATCTCCTCACACCCCTGAATCCTAACTGAACTTCTCACCTCCTTCTTTTGATGTGGCTCATTCTGAGCTGCTCCATATTTATACCATGTCTCTTAATATGGTTTCCAGTCTAATAGCAGTTTATAAACAGCAAAATAAAAGGAGAAGATGGATACAAAAAACACTGACGAAAGTAAACTACATGCATGAACAAATAATCCTTGAAAAGATTAAAAATGCCACTGGGTATGTGTGGGTATGTATGCATGTGTACACACAAATTGTCCTAATGTATTCCAGCAACACAGGAGGCCCTGGACTCTGCCGCAGCACAAAACAATAACTGATGCCCAGAAGGATGGCTTTGACTCATCAAGCTTAAGGGGTCTCAAGTATATTCCATTTAACAAGGCAGGTTACAACTTACTGTTATTTAGTACTTGCTAAGTGCTTATGTGTTAAGTGCTTTATATACATTCATTTAATAAAGGTGCCTACTAAGCACTTATTTCATTGAATGTTTGCATGACCATACCAGAGATGGGTTTGTAATCTCCCACTGATGAAAGGTGAGACAGTATGAAGGTGAGGTTGCTAGCGAGCTGCTCGAGCAGCTAGAGAGGTTCTAGATAGTAGAGCTAGAATGTGAACCCAGATCTCTGAATTCCAGATGTATGCTTCTAATTACAGAAATGTTCAAGGGTTAAGCCTAAATGCAGAAAGCTCGGTTTTCCGATTACCATCTCACATGTAAGAACAACTCAAGTGAAGTCTGAAGGCATTTAAGAAATATCAGTAAAGGAAAAACTTCTTTCATTTCTATATTATATACATCAAGTACATTAAATGATCCGCTTTTCACCTTCAGGTGTTCTGTCCGCAGTACATATAGAAATAGCAGAATAGGGTGGATTTACTCTCCTTCACCTCTTCTTGACTTTCTCTTTGTTTAGCAGTCTGCTCACAGACAGCCTAGCAAGACAGAGACCTTCAATCCAGTCATTATCTATGCCACCAGAAAAAGCCTTTGAAACAAACACAAATGAAAAGGGCCTTTGGGAATGTCAATCACCTCAACTCTTTTCCATTCTTTCTCAGCCCCTTTACTGAGTCACTCTTTCCAGCTCCGATGGTTGACATCTGCCTCAACTTTTTAATATTCTCACTCCTGGAAAACTTGATATTGTTGCTGATTTCTCGTCCTCCTATCCTCTCCTTCAGGCATAAATTCTTTCAGAATGAACGGTTTCTAATCAAAACTGTGAACACTAGATTCAGGTAATGTTTTCATTCCTAATGTCTGATGGCCACCAACGCTGGCAGTTACAAAGACCACCCACCTGCAATTTTTTCTAGCACCTCTCGTATTAATCCCACATGGAGCCTGCCTGTTGAAAATACGATAAGTAGACTGTCTTTTTTGTTTCTATCTTTTGTACATATGAATGCATATAGAAACACAAGCATGTGTATATGCTGAGAGTGGCAGTTTTAAAGTGCCATGCTTCCTCAAGTTTTATGGAAGCAATGCATGACACATCTTTGAGTCACAGAATTCTCAGTAGGGCCACCTGAGTTATAGCAGACCTTGAAATGGGTCTTAAAATTATGACAATGAAGTTAATAATGCCCATTTTAATAACAGATTTCAGAGCTTTCTGAAATTTTAATAAAGTTAATCTAACTCTGATTAATGTCAATTAGGATATTATGCTTATATGCACAGACATGGAAAATAAATAAATGTTGTAAGAAGAGAGAAACACGGAGTAGCTTCCTCCTTATGGCATACACAGTTGCATGAAAATCTACCAAGCTTCTCATTAGCAAATCCATATAGGTCACGTAACTTCCCTCTGTCTCTAATGGATTCTTTAATTGATTATTTGGTGCTAAGGGAAACTTCCTAGACGTCCTCCAATAGGTTTAAAGCCCTGAGGAGGGACAATAGCAGGTTTTCTCTGATACCACTGTACTATTAATACTGTTATTTAACACGTCTCAAAATTTAAACCTAAATATTTAAATTATATCCACTGGAGGACTCACTGTAGTACTACGGTAACTGCAGTCATTATTAGTGAGTAACTACATCATTCGACAAGTATTAATGTAAGTCTGCTCTGTGGCAGCCCTGGGCATGGGAGTACAAATGTGAAGAATAAACAGACTTTGCTTTCAGGGGCTCAAGTCCCATGGGGCACGATTAACTACAGTATACTATGCCAGGTGCTATGATAAGAAAGTTCAGTTCACTAGGGGCTCAGAGTGGGTAAATCAGAAACAAAGGAGGACAAGGACGGGACACCTAAGCTGAAAGCCAAGTAAGGAATAAGAACTTGATGAAGAAAGAAATATGAGTGGTTCGAGATAAGAGACGAACACATGAAAAATCAAAGATGAGCAAGAATCGAGTTAGTTTAGGTACAGAAAGGGTCTCAGTATGGCTGAAACCAGAGAAGCACTTACTACTGAAGCTAATAAAACTACAGCCTCAAGCCCCCTCACGTGTGCAAACCCTTTCCAAGGCTCTGGAATGAACCTAGCAATAGGTTCAAATGTTTACACATATACAGGAAAGAGTTAACCTAGCAGGCCTAAGACTGGTATCCTCGGAAAGGCCTGCTGTCTTCGGCTGGCATCTGGGATCTTAGATTTCAGGAGGTTCCCACCATTCCAGAAATGAGAAGAGTGGCTTGCGGCACCTCAACTGTTTGTTACAAACAGCATGGTATATGCTGAACACTTGTTTCTCTTCCGGGAGTTGGTAATTTTGGTACATGCTAGACAGAGGGCATCTACATGACCAGCTCCAATAAAAAACCTGGGCAGTGAGTCTCTGATGAGCTTTTCTGGTAGGCAACATTTCAGACTCGTCACAATCCATTGCATAAAGAATTAAGCATGTCCTATGTGACTCCACTGGGAGAGGACTCTGCAGATTTGTACCTGGTTTTCTCTGGACTCTGCCCAATGAACCTTTTCCCTTTGCTGATTTTATCTTGTGTCCTTTCACAGTAATAAGTCATAGCCATAAACTTGTAAGTACAATTAAATGCTGAGCCCTATGAGTCTTTCTAGCAGATTACCAAACCTGGGAGATTTTGAAGGCACCCAACACAATATTCTTTATAAGATGTTCACAGGTAAGAAAGGTTTGTATTCCTTTCCTGAAAGAGGATCCCACAATTGTCTAATCTTTTAGACCCACAAAATCTGGATCCTCTTTTGGCACAGTGGGGGCCAGTAGCTCTAGTGGGATGTGTAATCAGGCATTAAAGTAGAGACAGACACAGCAGGATAGCCACTGAAAAGATCAAAACATATGGTAGAGTAAAAAACAACAACAACAACAAAAAAAAATCACATATGGTAGAGAGATAGAAGTATCACTTTTTTCTATAAATATGCCTCAGGTGATTTTGGACATAAGTTAGAATAAGTAACTGTTGCTATTACCTTAAAAACAATAGAATACCTCCTGTAGGAAAACAGCTGAGAGAGGAACAGGCAGAGAAACATGAGGTCTTTTGTGGGCTGTACAGGTTGTGGCCAAACTTGTATATAGAAGTTGGTTCCATAAAGCCGTAGAAGTTGTTAGATATTTATGAATCATTTTAAATACACTTGGGTAAAATAGTCATGGAGCCTTGGTCATGTCTAAGTCTCTGTCCTAGTGCAGTGGACACTGTAATGTGCCTCGCCAGCCTCTCTTCAGGGCTGAAACACTCTTTCCCCAGCTGCTGCTTGGCAGTGTTGGCTGCTGAGACCTACAGTCTGAGTCCCTCTTAGAACTGCCTGGTCAAAAGGAGTTGCTTTTGCCAAGGTTACAAATCCGTCTTGGATGCCTTCTACATCCAGTGTCTGGCCAAGAGGGGAGTGAACAAATCCAGCTTCTTTGCCTCAATTTGGGGAAAATGAAGTTCAATTTTTCCCTCTGCTCAATTCTGCTTTCCTCTCTCCCTCAACAGAGTTGTTTCCAAGAGGACTAGTCAATCTACCTGCAAGAAAATCTCCATTTCAGAGTTTATTCCCTGGGGAAAATGATCTAACACAGCCAGTACAAATGGACTAAAAAGAACATAGACTGTGCCCCAGTGTGTTCCGTGAAGCAAGAACGTGTGTTCCGTGAAACCGGGGATCAATGAAAAAATGAATGAATATGTAACAAAGTAGATTATGAAGTAGAACGAAGTACACAGGGCAAAGGATGAAGAAATATGCTTGGTTTGGTGAACAAGAAAATGCTTCATAGAGAAGGTAGATTTTCAAGTATTCTTTGAAAATTTAGAAATTATTAGCACTTTCAGAAAGTGAGTCTGCTATCTAGGCAGGAAAGACAGTGGGGACAATGTGAATGTCTTAATGATCTGGTATATGGTGGGACAGATGAAGGGAAGGAATGGTGTAGATGGCTGGAAAGGAAGGTAGTGGCAAACCTGTGGAGGCTCATGATGCTACAGGAAAATTAAATTTCTGATAGCCCCTGGGAGTCATTTGTAGGTGTTTGAAAATAGGTGTGATTTATTCAGATTAGGCTTAGAGGAATGGACAAAGCTGGAAACCAAATGTCAGCAGTAAGCCTCTAGAGCCTTCCCAGTTCTAATCCACTCCGGCACTCCCACTCACGACAGGACGCCAAGAGCTAAATGCCAAGGATTCTTAGTACAGTTACCAGCAGGCTCAAGTGAGAACAACTTACACTGGTTAGTGATGTTTCTATCAAAGCACACTGAGATCCAGAACAAATAAACATATTTAAGTTTGAGGACTAAAAACAAGTTCAAGGAGCTTAGTCAGGTTGGAAGTTGATGCCATATATACAGGATTATATACAATATCTGGCTCATGGTCAGCGGCTGAGTATAGCCTCGAGAGAAATGATAGGTTGGAAGAAATAGAAAGGGATGAAGATCTGTAAGTCATTCTCTGGACAAAAGCAGACTCATTAGTCATCTAAAATGTGTATACAATCAGTAGAACAAAAGCTTATAAATTGCCTTAGCTGAAGGCAGGCAGTGAGCATTGTGGCCGATGCAGGTGGGAAGATATAAATGAGATGTCGGCTTTTAACCTCAAAAAACAAAAAAGTCACATTCTGACGGTAGTGTGGCTAAAGGGAAAATATAAGCAGATGCTAATTTGTTAGGTTAAAATAATAAGTCAATGGTTTCTATGTTTCCTAATCCAGGACTCAAAGCCAAGTTGTACCAGCGAATTGACAAGTATGTAGAAAATGTCATAAATGGCAGACACAACTGTGACTAGTTATTGCCTTACCCCAGCATGGAATCAGAGGTCAGCTTCACAAGAGACCATCTGGAATTTAGTTTGAGTGCCAGAAGGGGAAGAATGCCTCCTGGCTGGCCACTGAGCTACCACGGCCATCAGTGATGCTCTTGGTTGAGGCAGGTGGCACCGGCTAGTAGGACTCAGAGTAAAAATAGCAACATCACCTCTAAGCATGGCTCTAATCCATTTACCCACACTTGAGCCTTATCTCCACAGGGAAGCTGAGACTGAGCAAGCCACAGACCGAGTCTGGACGTGCTGCAGATCATCTAATTAGACACCAGGAGCTTCTTCTGTGCTAGAGCTCGTCTCTCCTGCCACCCCCAACATGTTCCTCTGGACCACACATTGAAAATGCACATGCAGTTATAAAAATGGAATGGGGTTGCTTTCCTGAATGACTTGAATCCAGGTTAATTTTGCATATCCTTGATTGGAATGACCACAGCAGCCAGACTGACTGCCCAGCTGCTCCAAGTGGATGACTCTTGTAACTGAAGCAGCCAGTATCACAGTCTCTCACTTAAAATTCCCCTAAAACTCGGGATTTTTTTAGCTGACTATTCAGATGAAGCTATGTTCACATGTGAAATTTTGCTAGGCCATTGCTCTGTGGGATTGAGCTGACTGTGAATTTCTAAGAGAAAATGTTAAAAAAGAGTAATAAAATTTAATAGAACCTGAGTACTAAAGATGAGATTCCATATGCAATAAAATAGAGACAGGTGATGTGGTGGTCAACTGTATTTGCAGAATGGTTAGTCAGAATTCCTGAAATGTAAAAAGCAGACAACCAAGCAGGTTTTCAAAATGCAGTGCTCCCTGGATACATAACAGAATTTTAAAAGAAAACAGAGGGGGGAAAATGCTGTGATGTCAGTTGACAGGAGCGAAAATCATTTTGAGGAGGGCTCACTGCAACAACAAAGCATGACCAACCTGTCGGCTCTGCCCTATGGTATTCCAAGTTTTGTCACAACACCAGGCCCGTGAGACCAGATAACATGGTTGTCCACCCTCCACTCAACTCTCAGAAGTTCCCTGCTCAGTAAAGTCTCCCTCATTTCAACCCACCACCAATATCAGCCATGTCATCACTTGGAAAACAATAATTGGCTTATGTTGATCCTTCTCCCAAAGAATTATAATTAAGTTATCCTTCCAACTAAGTTCAAAGGCTCACAGGCAAGAAAATGTTCTTTCCCAGGCTGAAAGGTCTTCTTTAATGTGTCCAAATCCACCAAATACTAACTGCTCTGCCAGTTACAACTAGACTCAACCACAGCTCCTTCCAAAATGAGCAAAGATGGAAAATCCAAACACTTGAAGTGTATCACTAAAAAGGGCACTACAATCACCAATACGATGAAAAGAATGGAGACCAAGCTCACTGAGTAGTCTTTTAAATCACTGGCAGGGATAGAGCTTAGCACGTTGACATACAACATGCCATATGTTACCTCAAATTCAAGCTACCAAAAATCAGGAAAAGAGGCTAACGCTTATTAAATACCTACTGTATATCTTGTACGCTATATCATCTTCTCTAACTTGAGTGCTTCTGTAAGAAACTGCTTTTCTAGTTCCTCGTTCACTTTGCTCTAGTACAATTATTATTAACAGAGTGTTTAAGAGGTTAGACGGTAGACCAGATCACCTAGGTCTGTATCCTTAATCTTTCACTTACTAACTACATAACCTTGACTAAGTCACTAACACTCCATATACCTCAGTTTTCACACGTGTAAATTGAGTATGATAATGCCTGTTTCATAATGTTACGTTATGGGCTGCATGAGTCCATGTGAATATTTTAGAAAAACTGTGTGGCACACACTACCGTTCTCTTTATACGTCCATTTCCCCAACCTCATTTTGTTCTATCCTGATTGTTACCCTGACCACAAGATGTTATATGTCTGCCACAAAAATAGTTGTCCAATAAACACTTGGATAAGTGGATGCATTTTATGCGCACATTAGCTCTGTGACATCATTATCATTATGTTTGGATTATAACTGAGGAACCTGTATCTTTAAGAAAAGTACATATGGGAAACAGCATCAAGGATCCTCAAAAAACAAACAGACTACCATACGATCCAACAATTCCACTTTTGGGTATATACCTGAAGGAAACAAAATCACTCTCTCAAAGAGATAGCTGTGCCCCCATGTTCACTGTAGTATTATTTACAGTATAGAAGCCACAGAAACAACGCTGAGTGTCTACTGGCAAGTGACTAGATTAAGAAAACATGGTGCACAGATCTACAATAGACTAGGATTCAGTCAGAAGGAAATTCTGCCATTTGCAACAGCATGGGACTTGAGGACATCATGCTAAGTGAAATAAGTCGAAGAAAGAAATACTTATGAACTCACTTATTTGTGGAATATTTTTTAAAAATTCCTAGAAATAGAACAGATTGGTGGTTGCCAGAAGCAGGAGATGGTGGGTAGGGAAAAGGAGGGAAGGCATCAAAAGGTCAAACTTCCAGTTATAAAACACATAAGTTCTGGACATGTATTATAGAGCATGAAGAGTATAGTTACACACTTCACTGTTCATCTGAAAGATAAGATAGTAGCAACTTGGAAGTTCTCATCACAAGAATAAATATTGTAACTACAGGAGGTCATGGATGTTAACTTACTGTGATGATCATTTCAGGATGTATACTAGGTAAAATCATCATGTTGTAAACCTGAAACTAACATAAAGATATATAATTTAAAAAGAAATGAAGCTAATTAGTAGAAGGGAGATTTTAAATCAAGGGTCCACGTATCCCTACTGTACCACACAGACAAATTGAGAATGACAAAAGCCTTGCTTTTCAAACAAAACAAACAAACAAAAAAATCCAACTGCCTGAAAGCTTCACTTGGAAAAATGTCCAACAAATATAGTTCAGTACAAAGTATTTTTATGTTGCTTCATTTTAGATATTGTAATTAGGTAATTAGATATCCCATCCTTAGACTTCTATTTCTAGCATTTTTTTCTGTCGTTGTAATGAGTCCATCCAATTGAAGTACAGTGAGAATCAGGGTTTCTCATAATGGACTGTGGTCAAAAAAAAAGGCTGAAAGTGAAAAGGAAGGGCAGGAACAAAAGGAGATGAATATAGACAGACTTAGGAGAATGGTCTTCACAAAGTGGCATGATAACATGCTACCCACAACAGTGTTTTCCTTAGAGAGCACTGAACATGAGAAAGATGTGTGATTCAAAAATATTATCCATGCTGGGTCTGTTCTAGGAAGAATGCCCAGCTGTCACTAAAGTCCAACCTGCTCTGTCGGTCTGCCTCAGGCTCCAGAGAGAACTTGGAAGAGGCTGAAAGGAGCTGAGTAGCTGACAAGAAAACAGATTAAAAATATAGGGAGAAACCTGCCATGTGATGCTAATGGAGAGGGCCCATTACAAGATGCCTCTGTCACATTTCACACATCAGCCAAAGAAAGGATATCCTCTTCTGGCCTAAGAAAGCTTGCTTAGAGTGACAAATAAAGGGCATATTGCATTTAAGATATTCTCAAGCTGGGAGTTTGAGTATTTGCTGCTTTTAACACAAACAAAAATGCAGCACAGTTGAAATACACTCTCAAGTTGCATCAGTGTGTTTTGAGATAGGATCCTTACAATATGTTCCGCACTCAAAGGATTATATGCTTTCCTGCTTATTAAAGTGGTTACAGAAGCAAAAGGAAACCCATTCTAAATAACAAGCTTTTTACATATAAACACATATGGCCAAATCATATGTTATAATTTTATTTTTACACTTAAGCCCGGCTGCTTCCAGTTCTTAAATTTATAATGGTCTTAGGACCTGTTATTGCTGAGAGGTCATTAACATACTATTTGTAAGAACTCAGTTCTAATTCTAATGTGCATATGCATGTATGAGCTATGAATCACGATCCATAACTCTATTCTAATAAATCTATAGCTCCTGCTGGAAGTGCACTCTAGGTAAGTACACTTTACTGCTCTGCCGAAGCAATTAATTAGCTAAAGCTGTGCATATTCCTGCCAGTGCAATCAGGAGCCACAGCCAAACAAGGAGGGGAGACGTGGCAAAGCAGAGAAGAGCAAAAGACTGCCACGTTAATAACACAGCTGAGGAAACAGAAAGATACAAAGTGCTTAGGTGCAGGCCTCAAATATACCTATAATTCGGGAAAATGACATTCTAATAAAGTGATAGGGAAAGAGTAAGTCACACCCTTATGCACAGTTCTTAATGGGACAAACCATACTCCTGGGCACTGAGACCTGGAGAAGGCAGTGAAAAAAAAGTTGAGCTGATGCAGTTAGCACCGTGCATCACCTCAACTTTTTGACTGCCTTCTCTACAAAGCTAAGTCATATATAACTTGAGTTAGATTCTTCCTCACTTCTACATGGGATACCTCTCGTCTAGACATCCTCCCACACTCTCACACATGCTCAGGAAGTTGTGTAAATGCTGTTACATGTATGCAGATGTGTGCCTAGATATATTACAGACACACAAGTATATAACCTATGCGCACTTACCTTATTCATGGAAACTACGAAAGCTTTTTGAGATACACACTTGGTGTTTAAGAACTTAAAAGTGTGAGGTAGGTTTTCCTGGGTGGCTCAGTCAGTTAAGTGGCTCAGGTCATGATCTCATGGTTCATGAGACAGAGCCCTACGTCGGGCTCTGTGCTGACAGTGCAGAGCCTGCTTGGGATTCTCTCTCCCTCTCTCTCTGCACCTCTTCCACTCCCAATCTCTCTCTCAAAAATAAATACCTTAAAAAAAGGAAAATAAAAGCATGAATTTCAAATTAACAAATATGCAACTGTGCATAACATGACAACTGAGTTAGAAGAGAAATTATATATGTATATACACACAATTGTATATTGTATATATATACAATTGTATATATACAATTGTATTGTAATATATATACAATTGTATATATACAATTAGTAGGCCAGGGTAACGGGGAGCTTGTGTACGTGATGTTGTACATGGGAAAGCTGCTAGTGAGCTCTTATTCTGAGTAAATCAAATGGAAGTCACTGAAGTTCTCAGTTTCTGAGTGTCTTGTGTTTGTGTGTATTATGTTCACCTGATAGAAATGAGAATGAGAGATGAAGAAAAGAAAAAGTAGGTGGGGTAAAAGATGAGGAAGTTAGGGGCACCTGGGTGGCTCAGGTCATGCTCTCACCATTCCTGAGTTCCAGCCCCATGTCGGGCTCTGTGCTAACAGCTCAGAGCCTGGAGCCTGTTTCAGATTCTGTGTCTCCCTCTCTCTCTGCCCCTCCCTTACTCTCTCTCTCTCTTTCTCTCTCTCGCTCTTAAAAATAAATAAAGATAAAAATTTATTTTAAAAAAAGATTAGGAAGTTAAAGGAAATACTGTAAAGATCTTTTGTAAAAAACAATGAAAGACGGTATTTTGTACAAGACTGTAAAGAGAAGTGTCTAAAATAGAAAATAAGAACACGTAAGTCTGGGATTTTCATGGTTAGCTTTCCAAAACTGGCTCACTTCTCTTGTCCATTGAATAGCACAACTAACTCAAGACCAGGGCTACGAAGTGTTGAAGATGTGGACAAAACTCCAGGGCAATGCCCAGAGACAGCTAATTGGTCAAAAGCAGGCAGATAATTGAATATGAGCAACCAAAGTTACAGGTGCAACATCATGAGCACCACCCTGTGCACCAGAGAGAGAAAAGAGGGAATATGATAAACCAGGTAAAAGAGTGTTTCTTCACAAGCTGTTAACACTAGCAGCTGTTTTAAAATCCTAGTGACTAATATTTAAAACTGTAATATCTGGGGCGCCCGGGTGGCTCAGTCGGTTAAACGTCCAACTTCAGTTAAGGTCATGATCTCAGAGATTGTGGGTTCGAGCGCTGCGTCGGGCTCTGTGCTGACAGCTCCGAGCCTGGAGCCTGCTTCGGGTTGTGTTTCTGTCTCTCTCTCTGCCCTCCCCCACTTGTGCTCTGTCTGTCTCTGTCTCTTAAAAATTAATTAATAAGTGTAAAAAAATTTTAAAAAGTAAAATAAAACTGTAATATTAGCAGCAAACCTTTATTTAGTGTTTACTAGGTGAATGCCAAGCATTTCTAAGCACTCAATTACAGTAATTTTTATCCTCATAACAATCTTGTGAAGCAGTTATCATTTTTGTCATTTCGTGGGTGAGGAAATGAAGCATAGAGAGATTATGTGTTGTACTGAAGGTTCACACGTATTCCTTCCATGCTATGCTGCCTACAGAAACAACAGTGGTTGAGCACTTACTATGCACTAGAATCTTCTCTGAATAATGTAATTACACAATTTCATATTTTCTTGCTACCCCATGAGAAAGATACCTCCTTCTGTGCAAATCAGAAATTGAGGCTTAAAACCCACCAAGGTAATACATCTAACTGCCATTAATTAGACTGAAACCAAGGTCTGCGAAGCACCCAGGGACCACCAGGGGACACATGTCCCCAGTCTTTCCATTATCTGCATCAGCATTCCTCCTCTACAATTTGACTCAGACTACTGACATCTTCGTGATCAGTTAAAGCACTTGCCCCACCTTAGGCTCCCCGACCATTCCTACTATCCTGTCACCCTAACCACATACATACCGAGACTCATGTGCCTGAAAATTCATGAAATAAGGTATACATATACTTCATTCAATCACACGTGATTAAACTCCACACATTTCTCCCCGGGTCTCTGCCACTTATTGACATTTATTTATATTTAAGGTATTTATATCCAAATTGAAATTCTTACTTTGTCCAGATGTCAAATGTCACCTCCTGGAGATAACTTGAGAAGAGTGGAATTCTTAAAATCTAGAGAATATTTTGACATCTTTCAGTTTATTGATGCTCGGAGAAGTGGATTTAGAGATTTCATTTTCTAGTTTTCACTAACCTCTCCTTCAAATGGCCTAAAATATTTCTGCAAAAAACCCTGCAGATTGAAAGTAATATACATAAAGTTGGTGAAACCAAATAATGAAAAACAGGGAAAGGAGGAGTTCCTTGCTTGCCAGAATATAGGGTAAAAATTATGATATCTAATCATATTTGATAAGGCTCTTATGAAATATAACTTTTAGCAAAAACAAATATTTTGTAACATTTTCAAATAAGAAATCATTTAAAATATCATTTTACATATAAAATTATAAATTATATATGAAATACATATGTCAATTTGTTTATAAGTACATGTTAGTACAATATAAATAACTATACATATATTTGTGTTTGCTAAAGTATATTTTATTGTCAAGGATGAGAGATCAAAAAAGTTTATAATATTCTATTTCATTTCATAATTTACATTATGTTAGTTTGTCTTATTTTCAAGAGCAATTATATATAAAATAAATACATGAACTAAGATAGATTTCCTTTTAAAAAGAAAAACGGTGGCATAAAAGAAAAAAGTGAGCCCAATAACGTCGTTTTAGATTTTTGTCTTAATTGTCTCCATAATTTAGCTAAAAAAAATAACAATAATAAAACCCCACCATTCATTGTATAGCTATGATCCATGCTTGACACTGGCTAGTCCTTCACATATATTAATTTTGTTCCTCACAACAATCCCATGAGATAAGAAATCTAGCAGGAAAAAAAGAACTGGAAAAAAAAGTTGTCACTAATCAGATAAATGATAGTTAAATAACAAAAAGCTATTGTTTTGTCCATTACATTTGCAAAAATAAATTGTGATATATTTTGTCGAATATTAAGGAAGACATGGAAACTAGTATTCTTATTGCCACTTGCTAAATGTGCAACCTTGAACAAGTTAATTAACATCTCTGGGGTACAATTTCTTCAAATTCAATTCTTCAATTTCTTTTTATATAATGAGAGCAACAATACCATATATCTTAAAGACTGGTGAGAAATATGCTAATTCATGTAAAAGTTTATTCACAAGAATGTCCAACACAAAAGAACCAATAAGTGTTAATTCTCCCACATAGCTGTTGACAAAAATTCTTTTGGAATATAAATTGAAATTATGTATGAAAAGCCACTAACAATATTCCATTCCTGGAATTCACTCTACCCTAAGGAAACGATCCAGTATTCTGCATAAATATACATTTATGCAAAGACACAAAGCTATTCATTATCATGATATTTATAATAGCATTAAACAAGGAAATGCCCTATGCTAGGAAGATTATATAATATTTTTATTTCCTTCATTAGAAAGATATGCTAAATAAAACTAATAGTGATATTGATCTTAAAGACTACATAAAATATGGAAAACAATTTAGGCCATAATCTTAGATGAAAAAAAAATAGGTTAGAAAATTTCACATGCATATTTATGCTTATATTTATATTTACATATCACCCTAACGGACAGTGCTACTTTGGGTAACAGATTGGAAAGAACATAATTCAAAATTATGTTGGAGGGCACCTGGGTGGCTTGTTTAAGCGTCCGACTCTTGACTTTGGCTCAGGTCATGATCTCATGGTTCATGATATGGAACCCCATGTCAGGCTCTGCATTCGCAGCACAGAGCTTGCTTGGAATTCTCTCTCCATCTCTTTCTGCCCCTACCCTGCATGTGCACTCTCCCTCTCCCTCTCCCTCTCTCTCTCTCTCTCTCTCTCTCTCTTAAATAAAGTTTAAAAAAATAAAAATAAATAAAATTATGTTGGTTTTATTTGGTGGTAGAATAAGTGTGATTGTTTTCCATTGCCAAAGGGGTTCTAGTTTCTGCCCTGTTTATGTCAAAACACATGGTGATACTTCATATTAATTTCATTACTCTCTTGTCTCTAGGCCCACTGCACTTAGCTTAAGTCTGATAAACTGATGAAGAGTTTTTTTTTTGTTTTGTTTTGTTTTTTAGGGCTGAGATGGACTACAGACATCATTTCAAATTTGTTCTCCACTGAATGAGTAGTATTATTTGTAAAAGATCTGAAAATAATCTTTGACGATGTGTGTTTATGGACTCACTTCTAAGGTTTTTATAACCGATCTCTTCTTTGGCAATAGCTCTTATCATCTAAGGTTGCTAAGTAATGGGGGCAATACGAATAAGTTGTGCATAGTGTTTGGGGATACTACATCTTCCAATATTTAAATTACCTTTAAAAAAATTACAACATGAAAGAATCCAAAGAGTAGGAAGTGAAGGAATATTCAAAAAATTCTCCATTTACTTTCTTTGAATGCCAAGCTATGTTTTCCTTTTCATAAGACACTAATAGTGTGAAGGTTTTCATCATTTAAATTACATCTCAGTTAATGGAATCCCCACTACAGAATCACATGCATTATCTAACTTTTGACAAAAAGAAAGAAAGAAAAAGATTAAAGACTTTTTGAGAAAATGTTGAAAAAATGCCCTGTTTCTACTTTCCCCATAAAATAGCTACAGAGGTTAGTGATAAAGATTATATAAAAACATTTTAAGCTGTTTAGTAACAGATCATTAGAAACACCTATGAGAATGTCATTACTATTGGGAATACTTCCCCCTCATCTTGAGCATAAAAATAAAAATGGTGTTGGATTTCTACTTGTCTTCAGGACGCATGTTTATTCAGACTTGTTTCTTCAATACCCAAATATGCAACAATCAGAAAAATATTTGAAGCAATCTCCTTAATACTGCATTATTTACTATCTCTCAAAGGTTGTAACTCTTTAATCAAGTCACATGAACTTTTATCTTCAAACATGTTATATATGCTGAAAGCTTTCACTAGAACTACATGTACTTACAATAAAAGGCCATATTTTCATTAATCATTACAGCAATGCCCTTTTTTTTTCAACCAAGTTTTTCTCGTATTATGTTGTTTTTCCATTGCTGGATGACATTTTGTTGTTAGTGGATGAATATTTTCATGCCAAAGCATTTGATAACATCCCAGAGAGAACCTTGTGCTGCATATTTTCTAATTCTTCTATTGTTAAGTTTCATGTTTTTTAAAGCTCTGCTTTGAAGAGTTTTATAATTAAACATTGAAGATGAAATTTTAGTTTTATTTACATACTCTACTAAACTTTACCAGATGAGTAAGTAAGCAAAGAAGTAAGGGTAAAATTCATTCTTTAATGCAATAAATATCGAATCCCTACTGTTCTAGGCACTGGATTGATTTAGCAAATAATATGTTAAATAAGGAAGACACACTCGTTCTCATGTAACTCATAGTCCAGTCAGTGATGTCCAGTTCTCTTTTTTGGAAACTCTGAAGTTAGGTGTACTGTTAAATGTGTGGAAAATGGACCACAGGTGATCTTGCCTTGGCTAGAGTTGGAGACCGTACTGTTCCAACCTGCATTTCTTTCTGCTTTTCCTCTTTTCTGTGTAGCCTCAATTTGGGAAGAAGGAGAGAAAAGTAGAACAGTGCTAAAGCAGGTCATGGAGAGGACATGACTGCTGGTTGATGTGTGAGCTGGAACCAGGCAGGAGGCTCCTTACCCTCTCCTGTCCTTGGAATGTACATGGTGCACACCATTTCCACACTAGGAGCTGTTTCTAGGACATAGTCTTGAGAGCAATAGGATCAATCAATATGTTGTTGAGACCATCTGGATGGTGTATGTGCCTGAAGCAAGTTAAGACCTCTATACAAACTTGTAAGATTCTGGAGGGCAGATAAATCTACTCATCTTATGGATGCTAGGACAAGCCACATATGTAAGTTCCCTTGCTTATTAAATCTGCCACCTACCAACCTGGAATGATCTGCCTCTTTCTTTGGTCTCTCTTTGCCCTCTGTGTATGGGGGCCAGTTTTCAAATCAACAAACAGGAGAAACTATTTCCCCCTCTTTGCTCAGGCTCCATAGTTGACTACTAACAACTGCATGGAGGCTCATATGCTGTAAGGCTGGCTTCCATGAGCTCCAAAAAGACAAATGGATCACCAACTTCACAAGAATGAAAATGAGAGAAACCTGTGACTGGCACAAAGGCTAGGGGTAGCAAGATCAAAAGAGGTCTCTGGAAACCAAATGGTTTTAATACCTTCAGCTATTATGTTTTTCTTGATGTTTATTACATTACTTAGAGGGTAACAGAGCTAACTGTACTCTTCATTCACATATATTCCTGGAGCAGACCCCTGCCTGCTTCAAGGTTATGCTGGATACAAAGAAGTACAGTTTAAAAGTTACAGACTCTGCCTACAAGTAGTTTAAGCCCTAACGTTAGAGACTGAGACTCTCGTAGACCAAAAAAAAAAAAAAAAAAAGAAGTGAAAACAACGCAGTATAAACTCAAAGGAAGCTACTTGTTTTGCAAGGTGCCCTGCTCCTCTTTTTTCCATGAGAGATATGAACAATGAATAAACAAGGCCAGACTCTGGAAGTGCCTCACATGACAGAAAAGTAGGGCTCAGATATATACATAAATGAGCTTAGATAACACACACAAAATATGAAAATGGCACAAACAAGCCAACCAAAAATATATTCTATCAACATAGGCCAGAGATCTAGACTAAAACTTGTGTAAATGCCAAACTATGCATCTCAAGCCAAAGACCTATTAGAAAAGCAGGATGAGGAGAGCAGCCAGTGGAACCACTCACCTACCCACCACAGGAACTGCAAGGAGGCAACAGAATCAGAAGGATGTATTCACATAGACAGAGGACCCATTCTGTGCCAGGACTGTGGTGGACACTGCAGCTAGCCACAAAGGCCACAAAGACAGGAAAAATCCCCACCACAATGGAACTTACATTTAAGTTTTCTGATAGTGGTGGTTCTAAGGAGTGAATAAAATGGAACAAGGAATGGAAGATCATGCCAGTTTAAATAGGATGAGGGCCAGACTTCCAAGTCTGGGATAGAGCGTTCCAGGCAAAGAGCCTTACAGAAGGCCTAAGTTAGTGACTAGCTTACTAGGTTACTGGAACAGAAAAGTCGGTCTGACCACAGCACAGTGAATAAAGGGGAAAGCTGTAGGAGAACGTGTCCAAGAGGTAGGCTTGGGACCAGCTTACATAAGGCCTTTTACAGATAGAGTTTAGGAATCGTTGGTAGATTTAATGAAAGGAGAGAAACAAAGACTTACATTTAAATCACCCAAGTTGCAATCATTTCCATGAAATGCCACATCTCTTCATCAGTTTTTTTCCACCAAATACAATTCTGATATGTTTATTTCCTATTGTACATAAGAAATATATTGAACATGACTGTACTTACTGGCTTCTCCAACTTGTGATTCTAATATCCTCATTCATTCTCAAATGTGTCCTGGTTTAGACCAGGATTGTCCAACTTTTTATGTCAAAGGTTAGAGAGAAAAGATTTTAGGCTTCGTAGGCCAGATGGTCAGGACACTGTGCCACCATAGCACAAAAGCAGCCACAAACAATATGTAAACTAATGAGTGTAGTTGTGTTCCAATAAAACGCTATGAACACTGAAAATGGATTTCACATAATTTCAGTGTGTCACAAAATATTCTTTTTTATTTTCTCCAGCCATTTAAATATACAAAAGCCATGTTTAGCTCACTGGATAACACAGGTAGGTAAATATAGGTAGTTGGATTGGGTCCATCGGCTGTAGTTTGCTAATCTCCCTGTTAGATGACAAATTAAATGGCAAATTAGATGGTGACCCTTATAGCAACTTACAGGGCTCACTATGTACCAGGTCGTCCTCACAACAAGCCTATCAGGTACAGACTACTATTATATGTGCTTTTCAATATAGAAACTGAGGCATATCTAAGCAAAGCTCCCAAGATCTCCACAAGAAGACATGGCAGAAAACCTATGTGTGGAGCCCCTATTCTTAACCACAGGGCTAAATAGTATCCTAATACATTCTCATTCTCCCCCTCCTCACGGCATTCTTCCTTCTCATCTTCTATTTATGGCATATTTTTAGTCTCCTTCTCTTTCTTCATTACCCTTTCTGGCTTTCTTTCTCATGCCCTCCTTTCCCATCCTCTGTCAAAATTATAAGTGAGTTATATTTCTAGGACCAGAAATAAACCAATCAAAAGTTAGATTATACAGAATAAAGAACCAATGCTTTCAATCTCTATAATCACTAAATACATCTAATTTTCTTTAGAAATCTTACACAATTATTCCCTTAATATTCCTTTAATTAAACCTGTTTTCCCTCTAAGCATCAGCTTTCCAGGTAGAAATATACCTATTATCTAATTTTATTGTATTTCTCTTTCAACAATCAGTATAGTAACAAACAGTTCTTGCTTTTGAAGTTGATAAATCTGCAACCCTACCTCTCACTTACCTCGTATTTACAACAAAGTGGTCTCAAGTTAAAGGAGAGCCAGATAAGTTACTCCCCATTCTTAAATCTATGATACTCTATAGTCCTAGTGCATTAAACTAGGAATTCTACCACCATATTGACGATCTGAGGTTCTATATTTCAAACAATTCTCTTTACAAATGAATTCTTGGAACACAGGTTGTTTTTAAATTGGAGGCTTTCAGTATACTTCTGCCACTATCCTTCATGTTTTTAAAACATTTGAAAAGTGTTTATTTAATGTGGCTGTCTATTTTGATAGTACAGATAGATAAAAAGAGGAGGGTACTTAACTCCAGGACCACTTCCACTGTTGAAGCTTCTTACCAGCAACAAGGCAGCAGTAAAGTTCAAGCAGTTTATTAATGTCAGCAAAATCCCATGAACAAATTACTGCCTGAGTCATTTGTGTGTGTATGTGTCTTTTATTTGCAAAAACACACTTTTTAAGGGAGGAGGAAAACGATACCATTTGATTGCTGAGGTACACTACCATTTTCTACTAAACTGTTTTTTAACAACTAAAATAATCAAGTTGAAGTTTCTGATTTAAGTTGCTCATCCCATACCAATTTCTGAAAATGTTAGGATGGCATTAAAATCAAAGACACACTTAAGGAAAAACATACTTAGTTTTGAGGGATGAATGAGAACAACCTGTTTGGTTCATATTAAGCTTGCAGATTTATCAACACTGGGCACACAAGGAAAAGACAGACCAAGTGTTTATGAGCTCTCCAAAACGATTGATTTTTACAAGGCCTTGATTTAGCTGAAAGGGGTGCCTATATATTTAGATAGCAAAAGGGTTAATGGATTCAACCTTTTGAAAAACGCCCTTCCTTACATGCGTATAACATGATGGATAGTTAACTGAATGCACGTAGGTAAACATAGGTGAAAACAAATTAATTGGAAGGTATAGGGTTTATTGTTTATTTTTTCTTGATAGATGGATCTCATTATTTTCCTTGGGCAGACAAAGCCATAACAGTTTGCAGAGAAAGGAGAAGTGACAGCTCCAGGAAACTGCTTACAGATGGACAGCCAGCAGGCTAAAAATATTACTTGTGTCCACCTCATCAATAAGCTGGCTCCATGAAGAGTGGCAATTATTCTTTTCCTGCTTGTGCTGCCCTTTGAGAGGCATGAAGATGATTATTGATAACTAGGTATGTAGAACAAAATATATACAGTAACACAAACTCATTTACTATGGCAAATCCATATCAGAGAGCACCAATGCCTTTCATGCCATTATTTAAAGTGGCAACATGTACTCATCAATGTCTTAGAGGATTATGCTGATACTGTGTTTTGTTACAATCCTATTAATTATTAATGATGCATATTTACTATTCCCCTATATTTAGAGAGTCTGTATTATGCACTACAAAAGAGGGAGGAAACATCCCTGAGTTGAGGAGGGTGAGTTCTCAATCTTGCATGCATATAAATGTCATAAGACTTGGCCTTCATGTATTCTTTGTACCAAAGAGGATCTTTAAGTTTTGTGTGACAATATCAAAATAATGGATAAAAAATAAATTTTTACATGAATCACAAACTATCCATACTTGTTAAAAAATCAAGAAGCAAGATACACAACTTTTATTCTATTTACTATAAGAAAAAGATGTAGTACCAATTACTGTGTGGAATTTAAAAAAAAAAAAAAAGCCTTCTCAATTAAAGGCACCACAAAATAAATGACAGTTTCCAGGCATCAGCACAAAGCTAAAGGGATTTCAATGGCCTCATTACTTTTATTACCCTGCATTGCTTAGCCAAATCTACTGCAAGGCTGTGTTTAGACATAGG
The DNA here is from genome assembly GCF_027475565.1 of Acinonyx jubatus. Taxonomy (NCBI): domain Eukaryota; kingdom Metazoa; phylum Chordata; class Mammalia; order Carnivora; family Felidae; genus Acinonyx; species Acinonyx jubatus. Next base: position 39,928,553 of record NC_069385.1, read on the forward strand.
ATCTGTCTCATACTTCCAGAAATGTGGACAATGGATCAGCTCACCTGGAATCAGTAGAACAAACATGCAAAAATCATAGCATAGCAAATGTTATACTTAGTTAACCTGCTTTATACATATTGGATAAAAGGATTAACCAGGAAGGAAGTCAACAGAAAAATGGAAGACCATTTCAACCATAATGGTCAAATTTTGACATATTAGATCAATAGTTGCAGGTATTTCAGGCTATTCCCACTGCATTTCTTTATTGAATATCTTATCTCCTGTCATATATTATAAAATAGATGAAAATGATGCATTTTTGTTCATTACAAGAAATGACAGAATAGCTAAGTGATTTTTAAAAAATCAGTCTCAATGAGAGAACATGCCCCATACTCTGTTCAAGTTTCAGATTCTTCTTGGACTTGAAGGTCATAGTGATTAACTATTCTATGTTATTCTACACTTGAACAATTATCCAATAATTAGGGATTCCACCCAGAGCTGCCATGACTTGACTAAGGGGACTCTTGTTCCCAGTTTTCCTAAATGTCTAGTCTCTGAGGACTAAAGAGAGGAGGAGTTCATTCAAAGGTCAACTGTCTTGCTGAGTTTTAAAAAGCAGTGGATAATTAGAAAAAAGCAGCTACAACTAAACATCCTCCAGTTGGTTCTTGAATTACCTGCCCATTTTTAACTTCAATCTTGCAAAACTAACAGATTTTTCAGTCTATTGTACAATCATCGTTTTTCTTATTTACAAGATTCCCAGGGCACTAGTACCTGAAAAGAAAATATTACTCATTCAGCAGTGCCATGGTGTTATTATATTTTAAATGATGCATTTTTTATGCTGTCTTCTGTAATTTCATGTAAAATCAACTAAATGCAGTGGTATTGGGATGGTGGCTATTAAAACCTTTGTGGAATTTAGGATACACATTGTTTCTCTCACCTCCCAATCATGAAAGAAAATTATCATTTTGTTCAAGTGGCAGGATTTTTTTAATGGGCAATATGTAAGACCATCTAGGTGAAATAGTATTTGAAATACAATTCCCTTGAATTTAGCCCAAATTTATAAATTATTCATTCTAGCAAAAAAAAAGCTATCATCTAATGGCCATTAAGACTATTTATCTTTGAATTATATTGAAATATTTCATCAAGAAAATGTTTTGGTCATTTATCAGGGCACTTCTGGTCACAAATGACAGAAATTCAACAAAACAAAGGGGAACTGTTGGTAACTCTAATCAGGCCAAGGAAAGGGTAATGATGGAACCAGCAAACTGGAACCAAGGCCCCAGGGACATGAATGCAGTCAGCATCCCTTCTCCTTACCTCCCATTCTGCTTCTGACAGCCTGAAAGGAAAGCCTGGTGGGTGGGTGTAGGTGTATTTCTAGGAAGTTACCATCCATAAACAGCCAATTTCTTCCTTAATTTCTGTGACCAGAGATCTGAGTCACAGGGAATTGGGTTTGCTGAAAGACAAGAATTCCCATTCTGACCCTTTGGCAAGGGGGAGGGGGAGGGGAAGGGGAAGAACTTGCCTGAAACTTATAAAGTGACATTCCTGGAAGTCCTGGGCAGAGAAGGCACTACCTGACACAATTCTCTGAATGTTACCAATGAACTAAACACAGTCAATACCAGTATTTTAGATTTCTTCTAAATATAGGCTAACTACTCTAGCACAACCATTTGTCCCAACAATATTATGAACATGGTTACATGAATACTCCTGCAATATATTCACCTTTTTAAAAATGCTTATTTATTTATTTTAGATAGAGATAGAGCACAAGCAGGGTAGGAGCAGAAAGGGAGAGAGAGAGACAATCCCAAGCAGGTTCTACACTGTCAGCACAGAGCTCCACGTGGGGCTAGAACTCCTGAACAGTGAGATCAAAACTTGAGCCGAAACCAAAAGTCAGACACTTAACTGGCTAAGCCACCCAGGTACCCCTACATACTGACTGAATAAAACTTATACAATAAAATCCGTTTGCGTGGACATACTCCTCAGCTACTACCATGCGCCCCAGGTCTAATTCTGGAGGCTCTTTCCCCATGTCTGCTCTTATCATAGGGTTACGCACCTCTGACCACATACATTCCTCTGTTCTGCCCTCCATCTCCAGGCTTCCCCTACCAGTGTGCCAGTCCAAGGACATAGCAGAAATTCCTTACTTGATCTCCCACCAGTAACCCTTCAGTAACTTTTCCTTAAGAGGCAAGGTGAAGTTATAGAAAAAACAAGGCTTTGACTCGGAAGACCTGTGTCTTGAAACCTGTCTTTCCACCTATACCTAATGTGATTTTCTCTGAATCCTAATGATTTTCTTAGCTTGACTTCTCTTTGCAGTACTCTTGAAGACAACACAGTTAACAGATACAAAATGCTTTACCAAATATAAATATTATTTCTACTCATGCTATTGCTTTGTTATTCTCTTTCCTTATAATGAGACTGTACCATGTCCTAATACCCTTTGTTTTTATTTTTTTTTAATTTTGTTTTTATTTTAGAGACAGAGCATGCCAAAGTAGGGGAGAGGGGCAGGGTGGGGAGAGAAAGAAAGAGAGGTGGGGAGGGGGAGGGAGAGAGAGAGAGAGAGAGAGAGAATCCCATGCTGGCTCCACACCTTGAGTGGAGCCCAAAGTGGGACCTGAGTCCCAGGATTCTGGGATCATGACCTGAGATGAAATCAAGAGTTGGATGGTCACCCGATTGAGCCACCCAGGTGCCCTCCAATACCCTTACATTTGTAAGCATCAATTTTATTCTTGTTTTCTCCATCCTCAGGGACTTTGAAATCTGGAAGGGTAACAATTCTAGGACACTGAACTCACCATTCCTACAATCTCATAACTGCCAGAGTAATCAAGATGAAATTTTCTTGACTCCTGGATATATTTTTTCTCCTCAAGACATTTAAATACTCTCACATGCTCATCCCGGCACCCATTTCAAACCTTACCACAGAAAAGAGACAATCTTCTAGAACACAAAATGATTTGATAACTCAGTAGACCAAATCTATTCCTGAATAAACTGGTCTTCATTGTGCATGAGGAGCACACAAAGGATAAAGCTGTGAGCATTGTTTAAATAACACTGCTTCTCCTTGAGGAATTACCAGGATCATAAATTGTCTTTGTCAAGGACTTTAGGAACTTAATAATACGATGACTCTGCCTTAACCTACTGAGGTAGAGCAAACAGCCCATTGCCAAGGGTTCTAGTCTAGGACAGGCGGTATTTAACAGCCAAAGAAATGCTGAGACTGAGAAAAAGGTATGACTAAATTATTCAGTCTGTTGACTTCAACCAATATTCCACCTCACATCTTGAGATGCAAGCTTCGTCCTCTGGTTTGGCATTTTTACCAACCTGTTGTAGGTGTTACACATGCTGGCCAGGGTCCTGGATGTTAAATTTAAATAGTTAATCATTTTTGCTCCTTTCCCGACTTGTTCACTCAACTTCTCTCCCTGTCTCCCTTCTCGCTTCACCCCATCCCTCCCCCTACTTACTCTCTTTTCAGTTTGCTTCCTTTCTAACTTCCTTTCTTTGCTTCCTTTCTTTATTTTTCCTCTTCTACTTCTGACATTCAGATCACTGGAGTCAGAGATGAATCAATGGATGTAAGCCCTACATATAAAGGCCTATCCCACACATGCCTTGTCTTTATTAGAAGACTTTGGGGCACCTGGCTGGCTAATTCAGCTCAGTCAGTTAACAGTCTGACTTTGGTTCAGACCATGAAGTTAAGTGTTCGACTTCACGATCTCACGGTTCATGAGCTTGAGGCTCCCGGTCAGGCTCTGTGCTAACAGCTCAGAGCCTAGAGCCTGCTTCAGATTCTGTGTCTCCCTCTCTCTCTGCCTCTCTCTCTCTCTCTCAAATAAATAAACACTAAAAAAAGAAGACTTTTATTATAAAGACTTTCCTTATCCTCATGTTAACTGAAAATGGTCTTTACCATTCTTTGAATACCTCTAAATACTTTTTGATGGATAATTTTGGACACTTACCATATTCTGCCATCTGTTACTGTCCTTCATACAAACAGCTTATCCTTTTGGTATAGCTTATCTTGTAAAGCTTATAATTTTCTACCATGGGCAAAAGTGTTTTATTAATTTGTAGGTTTTATTAAATTTTTAAACTTTTGCATTAGACTGTCCTTTATCAATAATTATAATTTATTTTGGTTAATCATCTAATAAAAATCCTCTATACATTTAGTTTTACTCTAGAATTTTTTCTAACAGAAACATTAAAAAGCACTCAAGTAAAATCCTTAGAAATATACATATATATGTGTGTATGTAAAAAGTCTATATTCCTCAACATTGTTCTCCTAGTAATTTCAAGAATTTTTCACATTCTTGAAATACTTGCAAAAGGGCCTGGAATTATATAATCTGACAGCACCCATCACAAATAAAGTAGCTTTTGGGGGTTAGGCATGAAGTATTAGGATGTAATTCTAACCCTTTCCTCTGAGATCAATACGCCCATGGCTTATGACATTGTGGGTAAGACCTATTATTTTAAAAGATGATAATGAAAATAGTTATCTAAACTGCTATTCATATGGTTACATAGACTCAGCCTGTTTGTAAATAAAATACCCATGTTTAGGTTTTGAGTTTTGCCTGCAAATTATGTACATAGTACTGTGTGGATTCAATCAAGGATAAGATTCAGTCACACAATCTCATCATTCGTTAAGTTAGGACTTACTTTGTGTGTTCCCTTGATCTCTCCATCCTCAATTCCACATTTCATGCACTATCACTTTCTGTATTTAATATATATCCTCCCCATATCACCATATTTGTGCACTTATATTTACGTATGAAAAACACATGTACTATTATTTTATGTATTTTTCTGTACATTTTATATATACCTTTGAAACTACAGAGTTGAGCAGTTCATGTATTCTTGCAAAATTTGACAAAAATTTACAAAACATCCATGCATGTTGATTAAATAGGGGTGTAATTAATCCCTTCACATCTTATTATAGGATTTTACCATGTTTTGCCAATCCATTAACCAAATGATAGACATGGATGATGAACACTTCACCGCTGCAGATAATACTGAAGTGAATACCATGGCATAGGTTTTTTGTGTGTACATTGCTTTCTTTGTGAAATTCTTTTCAGTTTTCCCTTTTTGAGCATCTTTTTATTTGTAAGGGTCATTTTATTTATAACACTTCATGCTCTAAAGGGTAAAATGCTCAAACAAATTCAACTGAAAATGAGAATATGCTGCTTTATTTTATCCATTAATAATATATACCTGGTGTTCACAAGGATTTACCATCTGAACATACATGACAGGAAAAATGTGGTGGTTTTTTTTTTTTTTTCATTATAAAGGGGCCATAAACTTAATAGTGACCTCCAAGAGAACCCGACTGCAGATTTTACCAAGGAAGAACTGTAAATCAATCAGGACATGTGACAAATATAATTAAACAATTCCCACAGTAATATATTCAAGATGAGATGATACAATAAATCTATAGCTATTTCTAATGAATGAGTTGCAGAATAAAACAGTGGAGTACTATTGAGTCAGTAGGTCTCAAAGGTAGTTGAACTACACTTAGAAAGTAAGACTTGCTTGTAAACCCAGGGTCTGGGTAGTGCTATCAGGAAGATGTTAGTGAAAATAAACAGATAATAACCCTGAAAATATGTCAATAGATCAACTTGATAGTTCCACAACCTCACATTACTACTTGTTATAGCTTACACAAATGTGAGCTACTCTCCTCTGTGTATTGTAATGAACACTCCACTGGGATTAGAAACCCATCTTTTGTCTCTTACATTAAATTATTTGAGCATTAGCTTCTTCATCTTTAAAATGGGCATAATAGGGGCGCCTGGATGGCTCAGTCGGTTAAGCATCCTACTTCAGCTCAGGTCATGATCTCATGATCTCATGATCTCTTTGTGGGTTCAAGCCCCGCATCAGGCTCTGTGCTGACAGCTCAGAGCCTGGAGCCTGTTTCGGATTCTGTGTCTCCCTCTCTCTCTGCCCCTCTCCCACTCGCACTCTGTCTCTGTCTCCCAAAAATAAATAAACATTAAAAAAAAATTTTAATGGGCGTAACAGTATCCTCCTGGGATGCCTGGGTGGCTCAGTCAGTTAAGCCTCCGACTCTTGATTTCAGCTCATGTCATGATCTCACATTTCATGAGTTTGAACCTCATGTAGGGCTCTGCTCTGACAGTACAGAACCTGCTTGGGATTCTGTCACTCCCTCTCTCTTTGCCCCTCCTCATCTTGCACACATGCAAGCTCTCTCTCTCAAAATAGACATTAAAAAAAAAATAGTACCCACCTGGCAGAGTTGTTCTGACTTTCAAATAATGTGTGTGAAAGTTCTATAAAATTTGAAGTCCTATGCAAAGAAAACTATTCTTGAAATTGTTATTATTACATTTTAAATAGAACTTAAGAGAGATACAGACTAGAACATACTACCTAGTCTGGTAGTCTACTCCTCCCTTTCTCCAAGCAGCCAGTAGGAGTTAGGAGTGACTTACTGTCTTCTACTACTTAACTGCTTTGAGCTTCCTCCTTCAGTGACACGACATCCACTGCCCCTTTGCCTATAAGGAACTAAATTCTGTAAGATTTATCTGCTTTTGGCCTTTTATTGGGTACCACTAAACCAATGCTTCCAGTGAGGCCAAGGCTAAAGTCATTCCATTTGCCTAAATGAACTTAACCAATATGATCAAATCATTTTAGTCCCTCTCATTTCATCCCAACCTGTATCTTGATTCCACAAACTCCTAGTTTCTTCCCAAAGATGGAGAAAGTAAAAAAAGTGACTGGCTTGTTAACAGAATGACCACTTGTTAACAGCATACAATGCTATTTCTCAAAGGCATTTAAGAGTCACTATTAATAAAAACTGCTCTTTCTGAACTCTCATATAGCTGTCTTTTAAGTCAGTAATAATCATTTTAACACAAAGCTTTATTCTCTTTCTCCAAAAAGCTCTAAGCACCTGGGAAACATTATCTCATTAATCCTAATGCATGCAGAGAGGCTCTGAGGGGGTGTTTAGGCAGACAAAAAAAATGTCTATAAAGTTCACCATGACTATCATTAAAATATTATCTGTTCAAATGCATGTACAAAACACAAGCCTTCAGCCACAAGAAATCATTTAAAATAATTTAAATTGCTTGTAAAATAAAATGGATCTCTATTCACAATTACTATGTGTTACAAATTTAACCTGTTAAAACAGATTGCTTCAAAGACGTTTACTTGTTACTTAAGTTATTTTGACTCACATGCACTTCTCTTCCCCCTTTACAAAAGGGAAAAAATGTTTAAAGTACTTGATCCTCTGCAAAATTCATAAAACTTCTCACTAATTCAATAGGGACAAATAATTCCTGGTCTTAACTTTTAGACTGTGTGTCATTTGAAACACTCAGTTTTAGAAAGATAGAATGAAATTAAATTCAATACATTTGAAAGCATTTTAAGCAGTAAAGAAGTACTATCTAAACTAAGAAATAAAGAATATTGTAAAAATAAATAATTTTAGTCTGCTTTAGACATGCTGAGGATAAGGGCACAAAATAACCACATTTTAGTTAATAACCACAATATAGTTAACCACATTGACTGGAGAAAGTCAGGTTTTAGGTCACAAAATGGACTTTATTTGCCAATCTTTTCATATGGCAGTTTCCCTATGAAAGCCAGTGAGCCCAAGACAGGCTGAAAGGAACCTGCTGACCCATCCTTCTCAGTAATGTAATGCCCTGCTCAGTTAGACTAAGTGAAATCCCTGGTTATACGTTCCATTAGGAAGCTAGCATCATGAATTTCTTATTTGACAAGACTCCTCATACTTGTAACCACTGCTTCAATGTATGAATGAATGCCACAAAATTACCAACTCCATTGGGTCAAGGATAACATTTCAATTTTCAGTCCCCAGTTAGCACACTGTTTAGTATATTATTTAATATATTCTAAGAGGTAGATGGAGGCTTTGGTAGATATTTAGATGAAGTAGGTACATTTATTGATTTTGCCTGCAGGTACTCTTTGAAAGTCCCGGAGCTCTGAAATGGCCGGGAGAGCTCTGAAAGACCAAGAAAGGAGAGGCCAAAGGAACTTCCAGGATCTCCCATGCATCTTAGGGTACATATTAGGTGATATTTCTATACATTGTTTTCAGCTGAGGTTGCATAAGACTCTGATTTTCTTTCTTTTTCTTTTTTTCTATTTAAATCCAAGTTAGTTAACATATAGTGTAATAATGATTTCGGGAATAGAAGTTAGTGATTCATCTCTCACTTACCACACCCAGTGCTCATCCCAGCAGTTGTCCTTCTTAATGCCCCTCAACCATTTAGCCCATTCCCTCCCCACCCAACACCCCTCCAGCAACCCTCAGTTTGTTCTCTGTATTTAAGAGTCTCCTATGGTTCGTCTCCCTCTAAGGCCCTGCTTTTCACAATGAATTAGTATTCATTTTTTAATGATTTTTTAAATGTTTGCTTGTTTTGAGAGAGAGAGAGAGAGAGAGTGCACATGTGAGCAGGGAGGGGCAGAGAAAGAATGACAGAGAGAAGCAGGCTGCAAGTGGTCAGTGCAAAGCCTGAGGCAGGACTTGATCTCATGAACCATGAGATCATGACCTGAACTGAAATCAAGGGTCAGATGCTTAACTGACTGAGCCACCAAGGCGCCCCTTAGTATTCATTTTTTAAATACTTATAACATGTAAGAAACTATTCCAGGCCATGAGTGAATAAGAATATGACTCCAAAACAGGATGTATAAAAGCTCTTCCATGTAGTTTTAAAGATTGAGACTTCTATAATTATGAAAATAAAATGCAGACGATTACACTCAAAAATTTCCAATGCTGTGACAACTTAGAAATAAATGTTAACTAAAATAAAGTGTGCTTTAAAAATTAGGTGATTGGGATGCCTGGGTGGCTCAGTCAGTTAAGCATCCGACTTCAGCTCAGGTCATGATCTTACAGTTCGCGAGTACAAGCCCCGCGTCAGGCTCTGTGCTGACAGCTCAGAGCCTGGAGCCTGCTTCGGATTCTGTGTCTCCCTCTCTCTCTGCCCCTCCCCTGCTCATGCTCTGTCTCAAAAGTGTCACAAAAAGTGTCTCATGCTCTGTCTCTCTCTGTCTCAAAAATAAATAAAACATTTAAAAAAATTAAAAATTAGATGATCTTCTAAATAGAACTACAGTCTACACAATAAGCACAATAAAAATGTTTTTAAACAGATCCTATGTATGCTCTTCAAGAACATTTGATAAATGTATACTATAGGTCATTTTCAATTCATTAAGACTTCCAGCTTTTAATGATCAATAGAATCAAGAATACAGACCTGCTATGATTGAGAGATGCACTTAGGAAAATTACTGTAATAGCACTAAGTAGTATGTTCTATTATCTCCAAAAATATTGCTTTTCCTTTCCTTTCCTATTGGCAGATCAACTTTCCAATAATTCTGTACATCTTTCAATCAATTGATAAGCATCAGAGAGACTCAAAACTATTCCCAAGAATTTAGAGCCTAGAGGCATTTTATTCTCTTATGCATTTTCAAAGTAACTGTCAGTCTTGTATAGATGCTGGCATATTTTCCACTACTAGAAGGAAATATTTATCAGTCAGAAAGGCATGTTTATAGATACTGTCTGAACAGTAGTACGAAGAAAGTCTTCCTGAATATTTAAATCTTCCCCACTCTCCTTATATCGGTCCTAGAAAAGCCTGTTTAATTGTGTACACACAAAGCAGGTGATCTTCAAGGCTTGGTCTTGTCTTTATTCTCTTCTAATGTAGTACATTCAGGAAACCATCTCATCACCCTAAAAGCATCTTCTACCATCAGGATAATGATTACTAGCAATTCTAAAACTTTGATTCAAATCCATATTATGCCAGATAGAAGTCTCTATAATCTGAACTCAAATGATTTTAGTAGTGTGACCACTGTGCCTTTACATTTCCAACTTTAAATATTCCAACTGCCTCAGTTCCTGTAAATCACAGGCTGCTTCCTTCTCTCTGCTTTAATTGTACACAGTCCTCTCTTGGAAGGTGTTCTCTCACCCCAGCCAACTGGCAACCACACATTCATCTTGAAGAGTCACTTCCTTTTCTAAGGAGTGTCTCCTTCCTGTGATCATATTAAGACAGAATCAGAAGTCTAATAGTTAATTTTTGATATTTATTTTTCAAGATACCAGATAATATCAGTGTTTTCATTTGTCACATATCCTGTTTTGGGTCTCTCTACCCACTTCAGTTTTACTTCCCTGTATCAGAGAGGATACATTCTGAAATATGCCATTTCTCCCTTCCTCCTATACCTTTTTCTAGCTTTTCAACACTTCTCGATGAATTTCTAAGTGCCATGATGTAAAATGAACCAAAGACAAACTGGTAATGGAAGCTAGGCCCATTAGAATTATAAAAATGAGGGGAGCCTGGGTGTCTCAGTAGGTTAAGCATTGGACTCTTGATTTTAGCTCAGGTCACGATCTCAAAGTTTGTGAGTTCCAGCCACACATCAGGCTCTGCACTGACAGTGTAGAGCCTGCTTGGGATTCTCTCCTTCCCTCTCTTTCTGCACCTCCCCCATTTGCTCGTGCTCTCTCAAAAATAAACTTAAAAAAATTAATGAGTAAGGACTGAATGTAAGGGTTGATCTATTCTTTTATGAAAAACTCAAGTATTCAAACTATAAGTCATTTTCTTTTATACAGTATTTTGAATAAGCACTCCATTTTTCTTCACTTAGAGCTCTTTTTGGCATAAGTTGGGAAAGACATAAAACTTTGTATTCTTCAGCCATAAAAGAGCACATAAGTCTAATCTGAATATTTGTCACATCTTTTCTGATCTTGCTTTTGAGGCTTTTCTAAGTTCTAGACAGCTAACAGTCTTAGTGTTCTTACTACTACCTTAATACAATCTCCTATTTCTTCTTTTCTTTATAACCTAATGAAAATTCATGACTTTTATTGAGAACTTAAGTACTTAGTAGACCACTATATTTAGTGTGTATTCTTTACTTGCTTTAGTTTTTTTCTGCAAAGTAACAGTGAACTAAGTACTACAGTTTTAAACTGTCAATTTTTCTTGTCTATATCATCAATGCAAAGATTTGCTCTGTAAAATTTCTTTGCAATAGCTCTAATCAATCTCAATATTTTTTTAGTGAAAATCACTTTATCTTCTGGAATTATAAAGGTTTCAAAAGTGTTTAATGCTTCATGTTATTCAAAAACTGTTTAATGTTTGGGGTGCCTGGGTGACTCAATCAGTTAAGCTCCTAATTCTTGATTTTGGCTTAGGTCAGGATCTCATGGTTTGTGGGATCGAGCCTGGCGTCAGGTTCTGCTCTGACAGCATGGAGCCTGCTTGGGATTCTCTCTCTCTCCCTTTCTCTCTGCTCCACCCTGCTTGTATGCCCTCCTTCTCAAAATAAATAAACCTAAAAAAATGTTTAATGTTATTTAAAAATGACTTGTGTCCATTATTGTTAAACATTTATCTTTGAAACATTTATAATCCAACCATTCATCAAACCTACAGAAATCTACAAAATGTTTTGACCACTGATAGTAAATGATGATTCTGCCAAGTCTCTTACTGCATATTTGATAACCAAACAATATAACCATATGCTGTTTCAAAAATTTTTAACGTTTATTTATTATTGAGAGAGAGAGACACAGAGCATGAGCAGGGGAGGGGCTGAGAGATGGAGAGACACAGAATCTGAAGCAGGCTCCAGCTCTGAGCTGTCAGCACAGAGCCTGACACAGGGCTCGAACTCACAAACTGCAAGATCATGAACTGAGCCGAAGTCGGATGCTTAACGGACTAAGCCACCCAGGCGCCCAACCATATACTATTTAAATACACTACTTAGCATATGTAGTATAACTTATACTAGGTATGAACTTGCAATTTAAAAATAGATTATAAACACAAATATTATTAAATATAGTCTAATCTTTCTTCAATGATTCACCAGATTCTTCAGGCTCACGCTGCACTTTAGAGACATCATTAGGAACATCAGTTAACACTGAAGTGCATCCATACAGTGGAGATAATAGATATTGAAAATCTATCCATCAAGATTCAATATGAGAAAACACACAATGCATAATATTAAGAAAAGGGAATACAAATATGAATATCATATTTAAATATATATAGTATGTGAATTTGTACACAGAAAAAAGTGATAGGAAAACAACCCAAATAGTAGTAATCTCTGAACAATAGGAATAGTGTATAAAAGAAATTTTCTTCAAGTCTACAAAAGAGGCAATTAAAGCATCAGGTTTGCTTGATATTATAAGAGGCAAGAATAAGAACTTAGTAGAGGTCACAAAAAAAAGTTTGATTCCTACAATCAGAGTGTGGCTTAATATTCTTTAGAGTATCTTGGAAAATATCTCCTTTCAGAAGCAAAAATTAAGTATCCATAGATAGACAGTGTAGAAGTGCTCCAACAGGAGCCAAGGGAGTCAGAAGACGACACTGGAAGCTACTGAGACAAGGGTGTCAAAAAGTCTGATGTTCAAGCCTACAAAGCTACCAATAAGGCCCAAGTATAAAGCAATATAATCGATAACTGAAATCCATGGCCATATCACTCTGAAAGTGATCAAACACATTCAAAGCACAGACTTAAGTCCAGCTAGACTTAATAAGAATTAGATCCATGGGCCTGGGATCTCAAGAACTGAGAGATGTTCTGAGGTCTGGAAGGAACACCCCTTCTTAGGTAAGCCACTGCTTTGATTCATGTAGCAAGAAGGTAAATATTGCTAAATGCCAAGAGACAGACCAGTCAAAGGTATTCACTCTCTTTATCCTTGTTAAATCCAGTGCCAAGAATTAGCTGGGTATTATACACATTGCTCCTGCATTCTACTTAAAGAAGAAATTGGTCACTATCCAAAATATCTTGGGCGCCAGGGCTGGTATTACTCACTGAGTCTTTAAGGGTGGATGACAAATGGATTGCCTGGATTTACAGCAGAGCCTGGTAGCCAGAGGAGAAGCACTATTTCTCACATTGCTTTCTTGCATGAGAATGTGGGGCCCATGATAACTCTCTTTCCTCATTAAGATCATGCAGTTTGCTCTAACTACACATTTATGGAGTACATTTTTCCCACTCTGTTATTCTATTCTATTTTACTCTCCCCACAATACTGTAGATACATGAAAAGCAGGCATAGATTGATTTTCACTATCGGAGCCTACACATGGGGTTTGTGGATGATCTATATAGTCAGTTGTTACAATTACAGCCTAATTTTAGGAAAGGGCAGAGATCTGAGAGTCTCCACATTGAGTAGTGCGGTCACAGTCCTGTGAGAAGGAAAACAAGTCACAAGGCAAATGCAAAGACCTCCCACCCCACAAATTAGATTTACCTGAAGGTCTTCCATGACAATAATCAGATTGTAAATGGTTAACTAGAAAGTATCGTATGAGGTAACAGAAGGAGTGCAGGTATTGGCCTTTCACTCCAAATTTAAGATTGGTCACAAGTGCTCTTATCTGACATATAGACTGAGCTTTTATAAAGCAGAAATGGCATTCTGAATAGCTTGATGCACCCTGTCATCATGACAGACACCACAGAACTACCCTACTCTACTCCTTGACAGCTTTTCAGCAAGCACTTCAGAGATCAGGCTATAGAACCCACTTATCACATGGAGAGACTTAAAAGCTCAAAGTCTGCATTCCCATGCTCAGGTAGCGGAATCTTTTTTCATAGCATTGCACCTGTAGACTCATGGTTTCCAACATTTAGTATTCCTCAGAACCACGTGGGCAACCTGATTAAAGCTCAGGTTGCTGGGCACCACCCTCAGTTAGATTCAGTAAGTCTGGGATTTTGCATTTTTAACAAGATCCCAGGGGATTCTCATTCCGCTAGCTCAGGGATGTCTTGAGAAGCACTGCTATCGACAGGGTTTGAAATTTATGTCTTGGTTCAGTGACTACCTGACCCACATATTACTTTGACCTCTATTTCTTTCCTCTCTCCTTTCTTTCTTTTTTTTCCTTCTTTCTTTCTCATTCTTTCTTTCTTCCTTCCTTCCTTTCTTTCTTTTTTTGATAATTATTTATCTTTGAGAGAGAGTGTGTGAGTGGGGGAGGGGCAGAAAGAGATGGAGACACAGAATCCAAAGCAGGATCCAAGGCTCTGAGCTGTCATCACAGAGCCCAATGTGGGGCTCGAACCCACGAACTGTGAGATCACGACCTGAGCCGAAGTGGGATGCTTAATTGATTGAGCCACCCAGGCAGCCCTATCTTTCCTCTCTCCTTTCTTTTCGTCTTTCTCTTTCTCCATAAAATATGTACTTGGAGGCTGTGTTCATGACACACAGTTGAATAAAAAAAACACTCTTCTGTTTTTTAGGGCAGTGAAAATACATTTTATGATATCATAATGATGGACATGTCATTATACATTTGTCCAGACCCATATAAGATGTACACCACCAAGAGGGAACCCTAAGGTAAACTATGGTCTTTGGAATATTATATGACATGTCAATCAATTGTAACAAATGTACCACTCTGATGAGGGATGTTGATAATGGGGGAGGCTACATATGTGTTAAATGGGCTAATATGCAATACCACTCTCCAAGAAGTAGTAACAGTAGTTATTTACAAACATTATCTCTTTATGAAATCTGTTTTGGGTGGAACTCTAGTATTCTGGGAATACAATCTGTAATAACATGATTTTCTCCAATGATTCAGGTAACTGAACTGATAAGCTAGGTAAGATAATTTTTCTTTTAAATCTCTTTTAAAAATTTTAACATTTATTTATTATTGAGAGACAGAGAGAGACAGAGCATGAGCATGGGAGGAGCAGAGAGAGGATGAGACACAGAATCTGAAGGAGGCTCCAGGCTCCGAGCTGTTAGCACAGAGCCAGATGCAGGGCTTCAACTCACAAACCATAGATCATGACCTAAGCCCAAGTCGGACAGTTAACCAACTGAGCCACCCAGGCATCCCTCTTTTAAATCTCTTAAAAAAGAAAGATATTGGGGTGCCTGGGTGACTCAGTCAGTTAAGTGTCCAACTTTGGCTCAGGTCATTATCTCATGGTTCATGACACTGAGCCCCATGTCGGTCTCTGTGCTGACAGCTTAGAGCCTAGAGCTACTTTTGATTCTGTGTCTCCCTCTCTCTCTTCCCCTCCCCAGCTGCGATCTGTGTCACTCTCTCTCTTTCAAAAATAAATAGAAAGAAAGAAAGAAAGAAAGAAAGAAAGAAAGAAAGAAAGAAAGAAAGAAAGAAAGAAAGAAATGAAGGAAGGAAGGAAGGATGGGGCACCTGGGTAGCTCAGTCAGTTAAGCATCTGAATCTTGGTTTCGGCTCAGATCATGGTTTCTTCACGTTTAGTGAGTTTGAGCCCTGCTTTGGGATTCTTTCTCTCTCCCTTGCTCTCCACCCCTCCCCAACTTGCTCTGTCTCTCTCCAAATGAATAAATAAACTTTAAAAAAAGGTAGTATTTATATATTAGGATACTCCACATATGTGTAAAAAGATTGATTAGTTTTTAAGAAAATAAATTCACTATAATAGATTTAAGATCTCAATTGAAATCAAGTTTTTTTGGACCTACTATCAAATGTAAATTCCTGAAAGCCTGCAGAAATAAAATATGAAATACATTTTCTTCTTTTCCTTCTTTGCAACTGGGTATTATTAGAATGTCTACAAATTAGTTAATTTAGTCTATTTGATGGTTAAACCAAAGACTCACAAAAGACAAGTTTCAATTTCTAGACAGACCTATTTCTTAAGCCAGATTTGTAGATTTCATAATTATTTCAATTTAAACTCACACATGTTTCTTATATAAGAAGACCATTAAACTATTAAGTTAAACATTGGATATTTACTGAAAGGGTCAAAGATTGATAAGGATTACTGTTTATAACCTTTTAAAACCAGAATGTATCAATTTCAAATTATAGAACATGGTTTAAATGTCACTTATGCATTGAAATAAGCTGAAACACATAATCACCATCTCCATGAATCACCACTTAGCTTCATTCCTAATCCTCTGATGCAGACAAAGGTTACTAGGCTACAGCCTTGTTTTCTTATTTGATGAGCATTAAGTGCTTAATTTTGAGGATTTCGATGATCTCTTAAACAAGGGCAGACACAAATTGTTTTCTAAATAAGAGATTAAAAACTGTATTTATAGCCACATCTGTAAAGATTTCCTCTATGTGTGCGTTTATTAACTAGAAATGTAAATTCAAGAAGTTCTTATCTCTTTATGTGTCACTACATGAATTCCACTACATGAATGACTTTGTGGGTTGTATTTCTATGGCAAGAAGGCATGCATTCTTTCATTCACCCACTCATCCATTCAGCTAGTATTTATTTAGCTCCAGTGATACTCAAGAGAGGATAGCAGACCAGAGCAGAACAATGACAATAACAACAAATCAGAAACATAGAGAATGGTTTTGACTGAAAGAAATAACTATATATAAAACTGAATAGTGCCATAGAAGAGAGAACTCCATTAATGGAAAGACAGCTTTTTGATGAGCCTACAACATTATCTCTACTGGATAATTCCAGGCACAGAGATAAAGCTAATACTCTTCCAAGGAATCAAAACACCCAGTTTAGTCTGCTGGAGAGAGTCAAGGTGGGGTGAAGACTGAAACACTTCTTTTCCTTACAGTGATTATGTGTACTCTACTTTAACTTTACTGACTAAAAGGATGTGTCTCCTAATTTTGTTTATCGCAGGTAAGGAAATTCCACCCTTAACAATCTTTCAATGATAATTGAAGATGTTGCAGAAAATACAGATAACTGATCAGCACTCAGGAGAAAGGTTAGTATTCTGCCAAAGCAATTGACCTGCAAAGTAGGAGGTCAAAAAATACCATTTAAATTCTGTCTAGGTGCATGACCTTGTATAATGCACAGGGAATGTGGAAAGAGCACTGAGAGAGCCCTAAAGGGGCCTGGCAGTATATACAGAATCACAGCACTGAGAAGAATGGCTCCAGCAATCAGAAGGAACTTCCAGTCTTCAGGACTGGTCACTCACAGCTCCAATACTGACAGAGTGGCAGCAGTTACCAAAGGGAGACTACTTCAAAAGGCAGCTCCTGATGGTCCTGAGAGAAAATGGACATTTTCTGAGATAGGAGAGCAATGAGGGTATAGTTTGGAGTAATCCCAACCCAATGTCTGTGGAAACCCCTTCTATAACTTTTAATATTTGGGAAATTTTACTGCCCTCTTTCGCAGAAGCCTTAGAACTTTGCTATGGTTTAAAATGACTACTTTTGCTTTGGTTCTAAAACTAATTCCATCATAAATGGTGACTATTTAAAATAGCTGGGTCATCTTGCAAAAGCCTAGTAAGTAATAATGAGAAACTGCAACATCAGAATCTGAACATTTTACAAGGAGCCCTGGAGACATAACTTCTTCCATTGTAGTGTAAGATACCAAGGCTAAAAAATATTAAGTAATTTCCTAAGGGTCACAGGTAGCAGATAAAAGACCAAAAACAGGGTTTGAATCTCCAATCCAAGTCTCTTTCTACCATAACCATGGTGACTCACTAGAGGATTACAACTAGAACACTTTTCAATTCACCAGGGAAGTCAGTGTTTAATGATGTGTATGATCCATGGTTATACAAACCCCACACGCATTGTCTCCTAATAAAGAACACCTCATTCCTCCTTATATCAGTGTCCAATACAATTTCAAAATAGATTTGTCTAAGAGTTGAACATTTGAGGAATATAAGACAGCCTCCTAAAAAATCATCTTCACACTCTGTAATATTTAAAAGCCACATTTCTAAAAATGTCTTATGTTTATTTATTTTTGAGAGAGAGACAGACAGAGAGTGAGAAGAGGAATAGCAGAGAGAAAGAGGCAGACACAGAATCTCAGAGCAGGCTCCAGGCTCTGAGCTGTCAGCAGAAAGCCCGATGCAGGGCTCAAACCCATGGACCATGAGATCATGACCTGAGCTGAAGTTGGACGCTCAACCAACTGAGCCACCCAGGCATCCTGCCACATTTCTAAAAACATATGATCTTAACCACCATCTAGTTGTTTGGTCTGAAAGGTATTTTAGCATGTTCTGGTTTTAAGAGGTATTATTTTAAATATTCTCAAATGGATCTTGATTGCCAAAAGACTATAGGACACCTTGTTTATTGTGAACTTAAAAACAAATTTCTTTTTTTATTTGTTTACCTTTATAAAGAGGCTTGTTATCTATAGAAAATAAAATTTTTAGAATAGTTGCTGTCATACAGGGTAGAATGTAGATTGCAGACAGCTGGGAAATTTCCTAAATTAACACCTCTTTAGATAAATACCCTTTAACTATTTCCTAATGTTATAATCGGGATAGAGGAAAAACAGATCCTTCCATTAAAAAATGTTTAGGGGTGTCCAGATGGCTCAGTAGGTTAAGTGTCGCACTCTTGATTCCAGTTCAGGTCATGATCTCATGGTTCAGTTCATGAGTTTAGGCCCCACATCAGACTCTGCTTGGGATTCTCTCTCTCTTCCTGTCTCTCTGCCCCTCCTCTGTTCAAGTTCTTATTCACCCTTGCTCTTTCTCAAGTTAAATAAACTAACTAACTAACTAAATAAATAAATGAAAACTTTTAAAAAAGGAGGGGGCACCTGGGTGGCTCAGTCCATTAAGTGGCCAACTCTTAATTTCGGCTCAGGTCATGACCTCACGTAGATGGAGACCCACATCAGGCTCTGTGCTGAGCATAGATCCTGCTGGAAATTTTTCCTCTCTCTCTCTATCCTTCTCCCCCTCTGTCCTGCTATGTTTGCACACCATCTCTCTCTCAAAAATAAATAAATAAATAAATAAATAAATAAACAAACAAACAAACACTTTTTAAATGTTTAATTATCCATCAGAATAAAGGAATTATTACATGTGCTAAATATATCAAAGAAAGTCATTCTATTTGGAATTAACTTCATTCCCATAGCATTTTTCATTCATCCAGAAGAATATGGGAGATCTCTCACATAAAGAAAAGGCTAATATGCATGGATAGGACTTTAAAACCTTTTCCAAAATACAGTTTTTCTATATTTCACTTGGACACTTTAGAGGTATTTGAGTTCATTTAAAAAAATTACACTGATTGTCAATAGGATCTTAAAAGTTTAAAAATTTAGAAAATAGCGTATACAATGTATTCCTGTTAACTAGATCTACACTACGCAAAAGATTTCTATGAGCTAATACTGCCAATTTCAGCTGCTTTCAAGTCTCAAAATTAGTGCGAGGTCTATTGTTATACCACTAGATTTGCCAGGATAGAAAGATAGTAAGTATACTCTTCAGAGATCAATTTATGGATTGTTCTTCCCCTACCAGGAGTTAAGTGAATACTGAAACCAATTTACATCTCCCAAGTTATGTAAGAGTAGAATGAGGAAATGAGTTAACTGGACTTATATTTTCTAATTAATGCAGTGATATTTTGGAGCCCTGGCCAGCTACTGTTGGTCACACATTAATGTGGCTCTTTTGTCATATGCTCTAGAGCTTTAGGAACCATATGTTCAGTCAGGAGAGGTATTAATACCTCTGCCAAGTGCCATTCTTGTAAGTTTCTCTGTCCATGTTTCTTTGTATTCTGGGTCCAAACAACCAGGTCAGGTGAGACTCACTGTGCTATTGATCACATAAGCAAGGGCACAGGAAGAGACTGGGGGACAAGTGAAGCGTCTTTCTGTTTCATTTAACAAACACACTGGCTCAGTATAATTAATTAAGCCATAATTTGAATCCAAGCTTTCCTTTCTAATAGTAAGACTAGTATAATAAAAACCAGTCCCTTTTATTATCACTGTGGGATTCCCAAATGTCATTCAGATGGTGAAAACAAAGAAATCCATTCATTATTCCAGTTTATTTAGAATTGAGTAGTAGTAATATGTTTTTTCCAGTTTATTCAAGTGAGGAAAGGCACGGACACCGTATTTCTTCTTGCAAATGATTTAGCCAACTAAAAAAGGCCAATTTTCAGACAACAAGTTAATCATTAGGAGAATCACATCAATGAACACCTATTGAATAGATTAAAAATTACCTTAGTTTTATTAAATTACGTTTAAAAGCATTATACTTCGATGACTTCATCTTTACCCCAATTTGGAAGATTGTGAAAGCAAACATAAATGCTTTCTTTTGCTTGTTTTCCATTCTCTGTATCGCTATAAGAGCCAACATTTCTTCTTTACTAACAGTAAAAAAATACTGTTTTTATTGTCCAGCTTAAGTGTTTTATAATGAAACAGTAAAGTGAGCAAACTCCAGTAACAAATATAGGAATTTTCAACCTCTGAACTCTGATACTGTGGTAGAGCCTCTCCCTAAGGAATGTGCTGCAGGTCTTCTCTGAACAAAAGGAGGCAAAGTGCTGCAGGGCCCAATCAACTCCTGTACACATATGTGTAGCTCTGACACCACCCTGTAACTTGGACTGTGTCCAATCAGACTCTATGTGTCACCATATGTGGGAGACAAAGAGGTGGAAATCGCATAAAAGGCTACAGTCTGCTGAGCTGGGAGCTCAGCCTTTTTGGGGTCTTAGACCACTGAACCCGTGCCAGCACGAGTAAAGTTGCTTCCTGGACAAAGAAAGCCTCCGTGTCCCATGTCTCTGTGTGAGAATCCTGCTATCATACAGTAACCCCTGCTTTCTAAAAGAAAGTTCATGTTATGCCCCTTCGCTTTTATGAAAGGCCTACATTAGTACAGTGACTTCGAACTGATGAAGGTATGTCTTCTGTAAAAGAGAATTGGCATGAAGTGAACTTTTGGAAAGCGCTTTCCATCATTTCAGCTTACAAAAGGCTTCATAGGAATGCTCTACTTTCAGATAGTAAGGGAAACCTGTAAAATCTTTATGTCATTTTACTTGGAATGAAACAGATCCATTTGAAATAATGTTTGCATTTCAAAGCAGGAAAGCACTGCTAAAATGTTGAATGATAACAAATCCATAAGAATGTCAACAGGATAAAATTAACAAAATGCAAATATTTGCATTTAGTTTGAACAAACTCAATCTGGCCTTAAGTTTTCAGGATTTCTGCTTATCCAACACAGTATTAAAAGACAGAAGTCTACTTTATTGTTTCAATTTCTATATCCCAAAGGCAGCAACGTCTTCACAATAGATGATATGCAGATAATTACCATGAAAAGCATAAGCCATTCAGTTGCTAATATTGATAGGAGTGGTGCTTACCCTCATGAATCAAAGGTGAAAGCAAGCACAATAGATATTGCAACAACGATAAAGGAGAGGATGTTCCCATAACAATAACTGAATCAAAGGTATATTCAAGTGACTTCTTAGAATGTGGCCTTGTTAGTGCACAATCAAAAATTCTCCTGATTGTGAGCTACTCAAATGAATAAAAGTATGCAAAATAGCAAACTAGGAATGGAGTCCAGCAGTAATAGTCAACATAAAGTAGAAAACAGTGAGCACTGGAATCAGGCTCTATTGCTCTCTTCACTCATGGACTCTAGGACCCTCGACAGATGCTTAATCTTTACCACCCACCACCAATAATAGTTTCTATGGCAATCACTTCCATTATATCATTTAATTTTTATGTTGTTAAAATAAATACCTCCCTCATCTCCTTTTTAGAGATGAGAACACAAGATTAAAGATGTTAAGTGAGTTATTTCTGGTAACAAGACTTAAAAAATTTGAACCCAGGAAGCTTAAGTCAGATAGAGCCAAAGGCACGATAGGGGTTCCAGAGTCTCTGAGTGCATCTACATCATAGCTGCCTGGGGAGCATTCACTGATATAATCAAGCAATGGCTTAGCCTAGAATTTGGAGCTAGGTAAATATTTAGTAAATACATACTAATATTGATAATGAGGCAGAAGCACTGGCAGAGGAGAAAATCTGTTAGTAAGTTATGTGTATTAATAAGTTAGTGGCCAACAAGAACCTGATAAAAAAAAAACAACCTCTTATAACATAGCAACACTTGGATACTTGATTCAGATCGTAAGCACATACTTGTACTTAGATGTATGAGCTAGAGGGGAGGGTGAGGACGAGGATGTGTGTGTGTGTGTGTGTGTGTGTGTGTGTGTGTGTGTATGTATATATATATATATATATATATATATATATATATATATATCTCAAAAGCCAGAGTAATGAATAATAGGAAGTATTCTTATCAAAGTAAGGATATCTACTAATATAGTTGTTTGGGAAGTATCATTGCAACCAGGCAATAGAAAGAAATAAAGAGAATGGAAAAAGATAATTTTGTAGAAAGTGAGAGAATGGGTAAATTACAGCCTAAAGGGGCAGCCAAAAATGAATTGTTTTCCAAAAGTTGTAATTTCAGCAAAGGACAGGTTTTACAATTAATATACAAAAAACAATCACTTTTCTAAGCTAAGAGAAGAATTGCCTCTTCTCTACAATCAAATGCTCAATTTATGGAAGGCACTTAGTAGATGTTAATAGAATAAGTGAATGATTAACTATAAGCAAAAACAAACATACAAAAAACTTCTCAATTAATGATAGCAACCCAAACATGAAATATGTAGGTTTAAGGAAAAAATGCAGCCAGTCCAGATGAAGATGTAAAAGAATAAGTGAATAAATGAAAGACCAAGTTCATAATTATAAACATATATAAATATATATGTATACACTTACATATATGAACATAAGGCACTCCCAGTAATGAAACAAAATATTCTATAATTGCAAAAACAGTTGACATTGGCCTTGATATTTTAAGTAGAAGACTGTGGAGGACTATTGCCCTGTCACATATTAAGTAGTCTTCTAAAGTCACAGTAATTAAAATAATATGATCCTGTGTTGCCATAGAACCTATGTATTGGTTTAGTTATAGGTGCTGGTATTTCAAATTATTTGTATTGGTAATATTTAGCAACTTTGTTTATATTTTTAAAATAAGTATGCAATTAAGTAAATACATTAAAATTTCAACTGATGTTAAGACTTCTTTTTTTTAAGTTTTTTTTTCAAGTTTATTAAGAGCACAAGTGAGAGAGGAACAGAGAGAGGGAGAGAGAGAATCTCAAGCAGGCTCCACGCTGTGTCAGCACAGAGTCCCACAAACTGTGAGAGCATGACCTGAGCTGAAATCAAGAGTTGGACACATAACTGACTGAGCCACCAGGTGCCCCAACAGATGTTAAGATTTCTGAAAGAATTTTTATTTTGGTTTTGATAAGAATGTGAGAGGCTAAGAGAAAAATTACCAGGTGTACTCACAACTGCAAAGAAAAGATCTTTCCCCTCCCCCCGCCGCCGTTCCCGAAACCAGCCAGGGCACAACCAGTTGTAGTCTGACATAAAGGCAGGAACCAATCAAGTTCTGCTGAATGGTTTGAAATAAAGGCGGGAACCAATCGAGTTCTGCTGAGTGTTCAAATTTAAATGTTAACCAATAACAGCTCTGTAACCTCAAAAAAATCCCTAACTTGTTTGTGCCTGTCTATAAAAGAAGCTGTAAGATCCTTACTCAGGGCCTCTTAGCGTCACAGGCAACGAGTGCGCGGAGGACCGGGTTCGAACCTGCAATAAATGACCCTTGCCGCTTGGCTTTGACTCTGGACTCTGGTGGTTTGTTTTCGGGGGGTCTCTCGAATCAGGGCATATCAAATGTCCTTTTTTCATAGGAAACAGACAATAAGAATAAAAAGGCTCCCAACTACTATCCATGACCATGAAAACTCGTCTGAAAAGAGATTTCGATTTAAAATTGTCAGAGTTGGGGCGCCTGGGTGGCGCAGTCGGTTGGGCGTCCGACTTCAGCCAGGTCACGATCTCGCGATCTGTGAGTTCAAGCCCCGCATCAGGCTCTGGGCTGATGGCTCGAGCCTGGAGCCTGTTTCCGATTCTGTGTCTCCCTCTCTCTCTGCCCCTCCCCCGTTCATGCTCTGTCTCTCTCTGTCCCAAAAAATAAATAAAAACGTTGAAAAAAAATTTTTTTTAAATAAAAATAAAAAAAAATAAAATTGTCAGAGTTGTCACAGAGTTACAGAGTTAAAACACCCTTGATTCTAAGTACAGCAATTTATAAAACCCTGAACTCCTCTGTTAATTTTCTTCTGATGAAACTAGAAAGTATCAATGTGTACACAGTCCTAAATAAAGTTGCCAAGATTTTATGTACCCACTCATTAACATGAAGCTTCCCGGGTGCATTTCATTAATATCCTATAAGAAAAATTGCCTTTGAATCTATGATCTGAGCTAGTTGTGATATAGACAGAATTCATATGTGGTATGTGTGTGCACACACATGCACACAAGGATGTGTGTGCGTTGTATTTGGGAAGAATGGGTGGGGGAAGGAAGGAGACTTGAAAATTCATTATCAATTTATTTTGCTAAAAATCATGATTCTGTATCCTGTGATTTTTTGTATTTTACCTAAAATCTTATAACATAAAACATAAAGTTATTAAATACGTCAATACCTAGATGCAGTCCTTCTTGAGTCCCCTATTTCCTTTTGAGAATATGCACTCTAAGTATCCTGGTTAGTTTCAGGTAGAACCTGGAATCTACAGTGATCAAAAATGAAATTTCTCACATTGCCAGAATTGTGGGCCAGCTCACTAAATTACACCATCTTTTAGCTTCACCTAATTAACATGAAATGTGTGCTCAGTGTGGTTGATTTCAAGATTATAAAATGAAGAGATCTCTTAAAATCCTATTTTCACTG
This sequence comes from Acinonyx jubatus, assembly GCF_027475565.1. Classification (NCBI taxonomy): domain Eukaryota; kingdom Metazoa; phylum Chordata; class Mammalia; order Carnivora; family Felidae; genus Acinonyx; species Acinonyx jubatus. Next base: position 39,953,466 of record NC_069385.1, read on the forward strand.
TCCTCAATTCAAGGAAGCACAGGAATCTTGTCCCTTCAGAGGACATATGCATCCAAGGCTCAGGCCTTGCGAAACCACTCAGGAAAAACCAATGACCCTGATTTTCACAAACAAGTTCTTCTTTAAAGTACATTCAGCTAACCTTGCTGGTTCTTCTAACTTCTGCCCAATCATGGACCTTTCACATACTTCACCAGTCTCATTGAGCACAAGGCTCATGCCAGGTGCTTTTAGACTTTCCAAGTTCTTCGACCTTTAAAGTTGTTGACTTCTGCTCCCATTACTTTACATCAATTTAGCTATCTTCTCATAACCCCAGAAAATTATAGAATCCCAAAACCCAGTTGGCTATTCTAGTCTTTGGATAAATATCACTGTAACAGGACACTCAAGGATCAACAAAGCCTCCAAGTAAAACCATGTGGTTTCCAAATCCACCTCAAGATTCTATTTGATGTAGAGGGAGAGAGAATTAAATCACATTAGACCAATACTATGATTAAATTTAATGTGCCCGTATGTTTTTGTTTTTGGCTTTGCTTTTTTGAGAAGACTGAGAAATCTCAAATTACACAGGTATTCAGAAACAAATAACGACAAGGATTCAGAAAAATATAACATCTCTGAAATACTATGAAAGCAAATTTCACTGGTGCTAATTTATGATATTCAGGAAGAGAAAGACTATTGATATAAAATCATCACTGGAATGTCTAGTGTCCAGTTTTTGGGTTTTTTTTTTCCATTTCAGAAATAGCAAAAAATAAGCCTCCTTCTTTAGGTAATATAATACAGCAAAAATGTTTCCAAATTTGAGTTTTGCGAATCTACTTATCTCATCATGTATCTCTTCCTGCTGGTAATTTCTGTGTGACTCTCTCCCATTATATTAACTGCAAAGCAGTGCTTTCACTTTTTGGAAGTGAACACTGCCTCCCTTATCATCACAGTGTGGGCACCCATCTACCTGCACAGCAACTGGAGAGAGAGTTAACCAGCGCAGGTAGGCAGGCTCGTGGTGGAGAAGAAAGTGCATTCTAGTTTGAAAGTACCAGACACAGACTTGTCGATGATAACCTGACTGGTGTTCTCTCAGGAATACTGAGCTGCAAGATAAGAACGAAGCTTTGATAATCCAAATGCACTTTGATAGAACATCAACTGAATTTAGCAGTGAAGAGCAACATTTTTAAGGTTCTAAATTTTAGCTGGAGGCAGAGGGAATACCAGAAGGAAAATAAATGAAAGCTGCTCACCACTTCAAAAGCTAATCTTTGTAATGCTTTCATTAGCAGTTTAAAAAAACCACATACACACTTTTGAAGTAGAAAAGAAATGATTTTGATGCCTGATTGCCACAGGGTGTAGTTTAACTTCCCAGTCTTTCAAAAATAGGCGAGGTCAGGAATTTCTTTTACTGCTATTGGGCTTGTAAAATATTTTGTTTGTGAAGAAACCAAAATAGATATATAAGAGAGAGATTAGCTGATGAACTGCTCATTTAGTTCCCTCAATAAAAGATAAGTATCTGTTATAGTCAGTGAAAAAGGAGAGAAAAGGTTCTTCTCTAGAGAAACTATCCCCTTAGGCTGGGTGTAAAGGCACTATTTTCACATTTAAACAAACACAGTATAAAAATATTTGGACTAGATATAGAGAAGTTGTGAGAAGAACAGCAACTAGGAGAATCTACAATCTCCCTTAAATTTCAGCAAGGGGTAGGGTGAAACAAGTAAAAATATTCTTAGTCAAGTTGAACGGGAAATATATGTGTGTATGAAACCAAAATACATCACTCAAAGGCCATACAAGTTTGTAAACATTAAAACAGGTGAAGTCAAGATCATGTTCCCAGTACCAATACTCTAAAAGATTTTCTACCGGAAGGTGTGGCCTTGGGAAAATCCTACCTTCCAGATACAATGTGGGGTTTGTGGCTATTGTATCAAAGATACTATGGATATAACATGTGGGCTGAGGCACAACAGAGAATTCTTAATTACACAGTACCTATAAGATATCAATCTTAAGAGACAATATTCATTATTTATTCTTTTAATACTAAGTAATTCTGAGGTGTTTATATATTATCACAATGGCACACTTTTCAAAACATTTCTCGCATCTTTGTCATTTTCCCTCCAGCATTGCCATCAAACATTGCTGTTGACAGTTTACTTTGGGAGATTCGGCCTGTCCTTTCTTCTAGCACAGAGGAACCCTGCATGTTATTTCTAAATCACAAGCAGTACTAAGATACAGTGAGTTTACCGTCTTGATAAATACTAGCATCAAAAATGCAGTCTTGAATTTCTTGCACACAATGTCAAATAAAAAATGTTCTACTATTGGGGCACCTGAGTGGCTCAGTCAGATGAACATCTGACTCTTGATTTTGGCTCAGGTCATGATCTCACAGTTCATGGGTTCCAGACCCACGTAGGGCTCCACAGTGACAGTGAAGATCCTGCTTAGGATTCTCCATCTCCCTCTCTCTCTGTCCCTCCCTCCCTCACTCACACTTTCTCTTAAAATAAATAAACTTTTAAAAATGTTCTATTATTACTTAAAAGTATGGCAAGGTTTGCATGGTGGCAAGTAGGCTGTGGGGCATTTGTGGGAGAAGGAGCATGAGTCCATCACAGAGGTGGGAATGAAAATAAAAACACTGGGTGGTAGTTACTAAGCCCTTGTGTATCAGTTGCTATTATTTAGACCAAGTCCTAGACAAAGCAAAAGGGCACGGGGATGAAGTGACTTGCACAGAATCACATAGCAAGTGGGGTAGCTGGGAAAAGAGCAGTGAGTGTCTGAAGAAATAAGCATGGGGAAACTGGAGGAAAGTGGCTCGGGATAATTTTGACGGGAGATCATGCAGCGTCCTGAATGCTAGGATAAGATGAAGATAATACTTTTATTGTATAGGTACTAAAAAAATATTAAACGTTTGCTTGTGCAAGCTAAGGAAAAGAAGGTATGCCTCAAGATAAATGTGCTATATGCAAAAAATGCGCTATAATTTAACATCAAGGCTTTCTTAGCCCATGTGAGTGTTCTTAAACCCGTAATTTAAACATTCATTTATGGTCAAATTATTGATTTTATTTTGAAAAGATCAAACCCTAAATTATGAACAATCATTTTATAGCTAACTTCCACTTCAGGTGTTTGTAGCCTCTTGCAGAAAAGGCCCAATGTCATCATTTTCTTACATTTCTACAGATTTGAATCATTATAAGTATTTATGAGAAAGTAGTATTAGTTAAGTGTCTTTCATATATTTGTGGTCACTATTGGGGGTTCTATCCTGTTATCAGAAAGCTCTTCTTAGAGATAATATAGTGGAGACAGATCCTCCCAGACCTCTTTCTAAGAAACAGTGATCCCAGAACTCTTTCTAAATAGCAGTGATTAGAAAAAGGGGTCATGGGAATTTGAATATGGCTAATTAACACAAAACCTCACACAACTGCTAGAGAACTTGATCACAGTGGGTCAGTAACACCTTATCAAAAAATGTACATAGCACATATTGTTATCAAAACACAAACTTCAAACCTCAGTCGTGAAAAAAATATTTTCCTTTTATAAGTATAATACTCTATCCCTAGAAAAACATTTTTATTACTACTATATCAACAGAGGGGTATATATAATTAAGCTGGAAAAAAGGTTCCTATCCATTTACGTTACTTTTAAAAATTCCAGATCAGCCATTAGACAATCAAGAGTAGCAATGCTAAAACCATTTTTCAAGAATACTATGCATTCAGTTGCATTATTTCTGTTTCCCTGACAACCTGCCAGCATTCATGACCCAACCAAATTCCCAACAGTGTTACAGAACAGGCTTTTAATAATGCAAAGGCCTTTCTTTCTTTTGATGGGATGTTCTCTTTGTGAGAATGGAATCACCCATCAACAATCTGCTCATCAATTTTCCTTTCAATGTCCCAAATGTGATTTAACCTTTGTTAACTAATTCTCAAATTATTTTACACCAGATGAGAGTTAGAAAGTACATTTAGAACTGTGGTACAATGGATGTCCAAGGGCTCTGAATAAGCAGCCACTTAAAACACATTGATTGGCTTTCTTTCACCTACTCGTATATTGCTAATCTATTTTAAATAATATCTTCTAAGTGTTATGACTAATAAGAGAAGGGTAAAATAATCTTTACTGAGATTTTTCTATCATGTATTTAAAAACTTAACTGGTTTTTACATAATCATCCAAGTTATTTTAAGACATTAATGCAACACATTTAACTCTACATAATAGAGCACTAATTTTCATCCTTTCTCAAGTCCCTGAAACCAGACAATATGCTATTCCTGAATACTTGTAAATGGCTAATGCATCAAGTAATTTAATGTTTTTTTTTATTTTTTATTTTTTTACCTTTTTATATTGTGAATCACTTGCCTTTCTATTCCCTACATTTTTCCTGAAAGAAAGAGAAACATGCTTGCTGTCCTTTAGCTCAGAATCTTATATAAGAAAGTGTCTACCACACTAGCAATAGGCAGAGTGGTTCAGTTTACCAAAACATGTAGGCTGGGCATTGTTAATCAATGGCATTTTACTGATTTTTTTTTCTGAAGAATAAACTAACACATACAGTATTATATACAAAAATAGGGCAACGGGCAAACAAACATTACCAGAAAGGAAATAATGTTCTACTATTGCTATATAACCTTCATTAGTTTGCAGCCATGACAATACAATGAAGGAAGAGCTAAGGAGATATATTTTTCAAATAAATCATGCCTTTGAATGTTCTGATTTTTAAATTTTTATTTTTTAACTAGGAAAAAAATCAAATGATGTTAAATGTGTTCTTATTCCACAATTCACTAATATTGCAATCCTGATCACTTTACATTGCTTTTGTAGTCTCTGCCCTGGAATAGTGCCTTTCCCCTTAGGCTTTTAATGAATATTCAGTATGAATGAGTTATCTACTTACCTACTTACTTGTGTTAAAGAGTAAAAATGACAACAAACTGGAAGGTATGTAGAAAGATTACTTTCACTAAAAGGAGTTCTAAAATTCCACAGGTAGATCATCAATTTCTTCCTAAAGACTTTTAAAAACATGGGCCCAACACTATTTAAAGACAGATTAGTGAAGATCATAGTGGAATGATGACTTCCTGGTCATCTCTTGTTGTCCTGAAACATATTTCAGTATAGTAATATTGGCCATCTAGAAATCTGAACATTTGGCATTATATTTGTGCTTCATCAGTCTTTGTTACTTTGTTTAAATCTGACCACATCTATCTACCCCTACCCACCTTTCAGCTACATCTTTTGTTCTGCTTTTTCCTGAAAAAAATTTAAACTACCACATTTCATGCTGGCTTCCTGCCAGCTCTGTCGCAACATACATTGGAGAATCTGGTTGGTTTCTCTTAAGGAATACACCACAACATCCATGTGGCTAACAATCACTTCAATGGAGCGGGTGGCTCTTCTCCATTGTGGGTAGTAGTAGTGTTGACTTCCAGTTTAGTTCAGTTGAATAAAGATTTAATGAGCACTGAATTCATTCCAGGCACTAAGCTGGGCTCGGAGAGTACAGAAATTCATCAGAATATGTTCATGCATCCTATGTAATGTATATGAAGTTGTCTGACCCCAAGGCTGGTTTTGACAGCTAACAGAGTTACTTCTTTATTGGTATCTCATCTTAAGTGAGATCGATTTCTAAAGAAAGCACATTTGGTACATTCCTTAAATTCCTTAAATCATCCATGAAAGCCAGTATATATCTTGCACACTAATGCTGTCCTAACGATTTGCATTCAGTGAGAACCACTGAGTAAGACTCAAGAATCAAAAACAAGTTTTTGTGGAAATGACCATATAGTCAACATTTTAGGTTCACAATTAAATTATCAAGTGAGCAGGAAATGGAAGATTTTTAAAGAATCCCTACTTATAACCATATTTACTTGATTCTACTTTAATACGAAACCTCACTTTAACTTAAACAAAGCTTTATTTTTGTAAGGTTTAAACATGATAATATATCTTAAAGCATGGAGTTAAGGTCTGGTACACAGTAGCTACCAACAAATGTTCGCTGGATTTGATCTAAATTTTTATCAGATCTGCAACACTGAAAAATAGAGAGAACCGGCCATGTGCCTCTTTGTCTTCCTAAACTAGTGTCACTTACTGGGACCCCACTTAATAACCATCATTCTCAGCTCTGAATGCAGTAAGTCAAGTCTTTCACTCTTCATTGTTAGATTCTGAAATTGGCATCTTACATTAAATGTGAATATGATGTAACCAACTGCATGCAAAGAAGAAAAATGCTACAGAGATTCAAAGAAGAGGATTTTAGGCTAGACTGAGACCTCAGTGAAGGTTTTATAGATTGAATGAGGCATACATAGAATCTTAAAGGATGTATATGTTAGACTGGCAAAAAAGGAAGGAGAAGGTATTCTACATAGTGCTAAGAGTAAAGCTATAAAGTCTTGAAACGTCACGGTTTGTGCAGAGAACCAGTACATCTTCTAGTGCCATTCCAACCTAACTAAAATCCAAAGATATCGTTAGGTAAGAATTGTCTAATGGGGAACTCTATGTTCTATGCCTTTATTGGCCTTTATTCTATAGGTATTTGAGGAGCATTTAAATATTTTAATTAGGTGAATAGCATGGTTACATTTTCGTTTAAGGTATATTTTTCTTTACTTGCAGCAAAGAGTACAAGGGCAATAGAATGAAAAGTTAAGCCCCTAGGCAGGAGGTTACAAACCTTAACTTAGGGTAGTGGTAGCAAGATACAGAGAGGGAGAACAGAATTAAGAGCTACTGGGAGTTCATTTGAAACCCAACAGTTGGTTCATTTGGGGTGAAGGCAATGGTTGAAATAAAGAGTGACAGCTAATGCTTATGTCTAGTTGATCCAGGCTTGACTAGAAGATGACCAGATCCTCTGAAGAGTAGAATATAGGAGGTGTGAATGTTACATATGTGTTTCCCATGGGTTATGTGGGAATATACGGCCACCAGGAATTTTGATATACAAGACTAAATAAATACCACAAGAGGCTAAGGTAGAGGATATAGACTTGAGGGTCTTTAAACCATAATAATGAAATCCCTGAGAAAGACTGACAGACGACATGTAGAGAGTAAGACCCAGTATAGGTCAAAGACATCCCAGAGAAAACAACCATCAAAGGGCAGCTGATGAGTCATCAAAAGACAATCAAGAGGAGAAATGAAGAGACAACAGGAGGGAGCAGAGGAAGAGTACGAACCATGAACCCAATGGCAGGAAGATCAAAGCTGAATGGCAAAGCCTCCAGATTACCAAAGATTTGCCAACACAGCTGCTGCAGCAGTAGACACAGAAGGCAGGCCACAATGGGTGAAGCCATGACAATGAAGTGGGGAATTTGGGACAGCTAGTGGAGACACTCTTTCAAGAAGTTGAACTGAGGGAAGAATGGATGAAGGGACAGTAACTAACAAGGTGGGCACAAGGTGTGCTGTGTTTCAGGATGGGAGTGTTTAACATGCTTATAGGAAATGGATAAGAAACGAGTCTGTGTGTGCTGACACTGATCAGTATTAGCTGTCTGAACACAAGGTCGGGAAAAACTAGGATGCCTAGAAAGTCAGTGAGTGGGGGAGGGGGGCAGTGATTGATGAGGAGTATGTGCTAAGAGTAGGAGAGGGGATAGTGGCATGGATATCCTAGATGTACCATTCCTTTATAGCTTTACCCCAAAAATCTAGGGTTATTCACAGATAAGTTGCACATCAAACATGTTCTTAGACATTATAGCTTTCTGATTAGTGAAGGAAAGAAGAATTGAAGAACAAGGTATTCTTGGGAAGGAGTTAACTGAACAATCAATTGAGCTGCTATAGAAATAAGCTTCCCTAGGATTCACTAAATTGGTTACTAGAATAATAAAGAAACAAGCAAATATAAAGGCATTATTTTCCTAATTAGCAATATATTTGAGGGACTGACCTTCAAAAAAAAAAAAAAGCAAAAAAAGGGGCACCTGGGTGGCTCAGTTGGTTAAGCATCTGACTTCAGCTCAGGTCATTATCTCACAGTTCATGGGTTCCAGCCCCACATCGGGCTCTGCTGACAGCTTGGAACCTGGGGCCTGCTTTGGAGTCTGTGCCTCTCTCTCTCTGCCCCTCCCCTGCTCATGCTCTATCTCTCTGTCTCTCAAAAAATAAATAAATAAATGTTAATTTTTTTTTAATAGCAAAAAAGAGAGAGAGAGAGAGAGCACTACCACTCCTTAAGGACATTCATTTTTTTTCTGGGGTCTTTGCATCATTCACTTATTGGATCATATCTAGACTTCACTGCAAGAATCTGGGAGGGATTCTTTATGCTGTTGTGACATCGCTGTTTCTCTAGAGTTATGACTTCCTTGGGCTGGGACAACAACAGGTCCTCATGCATCACAGATCTCAATCTCCTACTGCATCAAGTGCATGTCCCAGCCCATCAATACATAGGATCTGTGAGGTGAGCACTGGAAAAAATGACAGCTACCTCAAATCCTTAAACCTCAGAAACAAAGAAATAGATAGAAAATGGGTATGCATTAGTCACTTGAAAGCAGAATCCTTATCAAGAAATTTTCCTTGAATTAAAAAAAAAAACAACAACAAATTTCCCTGTACTCTAGATCTACTATACACACAGTTACAAGGCAAGTTCTCTTTAACACAGGCCATTTAGAAAATGGATACAGACTAGTAATGAATTATCATAAAATATACTTGAATAATTAGAAAAGGCACTCTGTTGAAGTGGCAGAGTTGTAATTTTTTTTATTTTCATAATTATTTGATAATCAGGTATAATAGCACATAAAGAGTTGATTATCTTAAAGCCTGCTTTATCTAAGATTGATGATTTCAATATAAAAGTCAATGACTGTATATTAAACAAGTCCATATGTTATCTCCTTGCGTTAATTTCTTAAGTATTCATTTTGTTTTTCCCCTTTTCAAAAAAATTTTTTAATGTTTGTTTATTTTTGAGAGAGAGAGAAAGAGACAGAGCATAAGCAGGGAAGGAGCAGACACAGAATCTGAAGCAGGATCCAGTCTCTGAGCTGTCAGCACAGAGCCTGATGCAGGGATGGAACGCACAAGCCGTGAGATCATGACCTGAGCCAGAGTCGGACGCTTCACCGACTGAGCCACCCAGGCTCTTGTTTTTCCCCTTTATTTTTAAAAAATGCATTCTCAGGTGGGAAAGGACTTGTTTGGACTACACAATAAAGCATTGGGAAGTGCTCACCTTCAACAGGTGTTCTAGAATTCCCTTCGTATATTCTCTTTCATTGTCTATCATTTTACAAAAGCCATTCAATGTTAAAACATAAGTGACCTAGATGGATACACTCTTATATCTAGTAAATTTTTTGAGAGCGAATCTGAAAGGATTAGATTTAATATACATACTAAGTGAGGTGTTTATCACTTCCTGAATTGAAGAAATATTGACTAAAATAAATGATACATCTCACACACACACACACACACACACACACACACAAAGAAAATGTGAAGCTTTCTTCTTGTACTAAAAGTCGTTTGGACACCATTTGAGTGCAGGACATGATTTCTCTCACTGACAAATCACCACTATCCCATTTTTTACAAATTATACTCTGTCATTCCAATTTTTAAATCTGAAACATTTTAATTGTTTCCTAACAATTCTTAAGGACGGTACACTTTTTTTGTATTACATCCCTAAACATGAATTTCAGATGGCTTTTCTATATCAATCCTTTCCTTATCCCATCTGGCACTCCACTAATAGAGGTTGCTTCTTAACTCTGGAAGCCACACTTCTTAATTTTCCTCGGTATTGCCTAGCCCAAATCCCTCACCTATTTGGCTTTACATTTTGTAACGTTTCAGTTGCAAAAATGTAATAGGAACATATAAGTGTCTTCTTTGAGGGCACAGTGCTTGGCAAAATAGCATCTGCATTTTAGCAGAAGTAATGAAAAAATCAATTTAAAGTTAATCTATCCTGCAATAATGAGAAATTCTCTGGAATCTCAAATTCTTTAAAATATATTACTGATAATACTGGCATTCTTAAATAATGTAACAATGTATTATTAACATCAATGAGCTAATATTTCAAAGATACATATGGATACAAAAATGAACGAAAGTACACTTAAAAAGACATAAGGCACAGCACAGGAACATTTAATATTTGAAAGGTAGAAGGGGATTACTAAATTAAGTGATAAGGAGTAAACACTCTGAAAAATAAAGAACTAACAGCATGCCAGCAAACTGGAGAAAACATAAATAGAAAAAGAGTAGTTAGGAAAAGGTGAGCCATAGAGGTGAGAAAGAAAAGCAAGCAATCAGAATATCATTTGGAATATGGCTATGTATGAGTACCTGCATGTATATACTCATACATATACATGTATGCCCATTATATAATACACACATATACATTTTGTAACAGGTACACATATATACATAACACATGTATATATGTACATACATATGTGTATATACACACACATCTCTAACATAAACATGTGTATGTGTGTATATATACATATATACATGCATACATATATACATATGTGTGTGTAGATACACACACACACACACACACACACATATATTTGCTAATATATATGTATGGGCAGTGAAACCCCTAGAGCTGCCTCAGGTATAATAACTGTGTCTGTTTTCCTTTCAAACTCCACTGACCTAAAAACCTCCCCCTCTGCTCCCAGGAATTCATGCAAGGCATTCACACTCTGAAGCCTGTGGGAGGGCAAAGGAAAGAAAGGATGGGCAAATTAGCTATAATTGGATCTTATTAACTTAGTCATTTAAATTGCTAATCTGTTTCCAAGTAGGCTCATTTGTAGATAACTCATCTTTAGCTGACTGAACTTGGATTTCTAACCCCAGCTTGTAATTGAAAAAGAATGGAATATGTTGTCATTTATCCTATTATTTCATTTTAAAAACACATGGTCAAAAATGTCTACACTCACTAAAATTGGAAATCCATTCCTTCCATCCACCTAAAGATTATGATTATGATAGGACTAGATTTTACATGTAGTCAATGAACTTCCATAGAAATCTCATGAAAACCTAGATGTAATTAAAAGGTAGTAAACATTGGGGAAAAGGGAAGAATTCCCAAATAAGTTCTTCAGCAAAGAAGTACAAAATATGTGCCTGTACAGCAAACCTATAAATCAAAAAGTTTAAGAATTACTTTTTTTTCTTTAAGAAACCTTTATGTGATTCAAAATTCCATAAAAAATGTAAGGTTGAAGAATATAAAACTTTCTTCTCTTTCTGGATCAGTTCTAGAAAAGAAAATTTCTGATGATGAGAGGACAGTATTCATAGTATATAGTATTGAAATACTGCGATGGGGCCATCTGGGTGGCTCAGTCAGTTAAGCATCTGAGTCTTGATTTCCACTCAGGTCATGATCTCATGTTTTGTGAGACTGACCCTCGCATCAGGCTCTGCACTGACAGTGTGAACCCTGCTTGGAATTCTCTCTGCCCCCCCCCCGTTCATTCTCATTCTCATTCTCATTCTCTCTCTCTCTCTCTCTCTCTCTCTCTCTCTCTCTCTCTCTCTCTCTCTCTCTCTCTCTCTCTCTCTCTCTCTCTCTCTCTCTCACTCTCCCCCCAAAAAATAACTAAATAAACTTGAAAAAGAAATATTGAGAGATGTAATATGGCAAATATAGGTTATAAAGATTGAAATGACATAGATAATAATTCTGACTAGACTTTAAGCTTATGAGAGGAAAGATGGTCTTTTTTTTTCCATCTTCAGGACTAATTGTATCTAAAATATAGTAGGCACTCAAGTATTGGCTGAATGAATGCTCTTAAATTAATTCATTTAATAGTCAATATAAATATCTTTATGTTTATCTACCTTCCTTCAAAAGATTAAATATCTTCTTATATAAGAACATACCATATATATGTACATATATCAAGTCCTTTCCTGAAATATATAGAAGTGGCAGGAAACTTAACATTTGATTTTACTTCTATTTTAGCCTATTCTGAAGACACAAACACAAAAGTTAGAACACTGGGGAGTGTTGTCCCTGATCTCAAATTTTGAATAGCTTGCATAGAAAGAAATGATGCCAAAATAATGAATCCAATAAAAAGTTTCAAAACTCTGTTCTAATATTAATATGTAAACGACATGGATCAATGATATCTATTAATTTTTTCAGGAAAAACATTACTTCTTCACCAAGAGAGAATGACCCATTTCCACCTTGGCTTTTGGAAATACAAAGAACAAGTATGGCCAGTATGGGTACAGATGTATACCTTACAGGATCGCAGGGAAAGAAAGTCATCTCTGCTTCCTGCTGCCTTCTCTATTCAAGTATTGTGAAGAGGGAGAGAGAATTCACTCAAAGTAATGATTCTTCAGGCTGAAGTGAACAATAATATTAAAGAGAATGAATGAATAAGCAATAAGATAGATGCCTATCTTCCATAGCACCTAGACTATTCAAGTTGACTAATAAAAATAGTCACTAAAAATTATATTTTAATGACTTCCATTGAACATTGTTTTTCATCAGAATGCATTTCAATCTAGATGTAATATTTTTAATGTGTTTTAGAAGTCTGTTTAGTTATAATGAAAGAAAAGTGGGTATCCTCAACAAGGGGAAGGTAAGGGGTAACTGATTTTTTACTGTGATCATGCTAAGAATTTGTTAAGAATTTTAGATACTATTAATGCATTAATTTATCTAAATGCAGATGACAAAACAACTAAATTTCCATACCTGAGATACACAGTTCTCTCCAAATAGACACCCTTATATTTACAGTAATCTAAAATATTTATCGCTTCTGTAAGATTATCTAGGACATTTACTAAGTTTTTACTAAGATACAAAACTGATGACATCAGGTACAGGAAACCAAGAAGAGTTTATTACTATAGAAAATTGACTCATAAAGATTTAGAAGAAAATCTGATTTTGAACCTGACAATTCAAATTGAACTTCAAGATCAAAGACCCTTAAAACAAAATTTCACAGATTTTCATGATTCAAATGCCAAATAACATTTTAATTTACTTCAGTATTCTTGCTTTCCACCCCCACAGTGAAGGAGGCAGGAATTAGGCTCTGAAAAGTCAAGCCAATCTCACTTTAAATTATTGTATTTTAAGAGTTGCACATTAAGATAGGAATGTTAAAGGAAAAAAAAACATGTCACTAATTGGTTACATTTTAAGGCGGTGAGAAACTGTACAAGAGTGGGTCAGTGTGATGTTTTGACAGGCATGTTGACAGTCTGGGGGTGTCTAACTCGAACCCAGCATGGGGCATTTGCAGCAGGGCAGACCTGGGTTCAAATACTTACTCCTAACACCTACGTTAGGCAGGCCAACGTAATTAAAATCTCTGGTCTTTGTTATTTCTCTTACTTTGCAATAAAAACACCAACCTCACACAGTTGCTGTTGAGACCATAACAGAAAAGGAGATAAAGGATTAACAACTGTACCGGGAGCAAAACAGATGACCCATAAGTCATCCTTATAGTTGAGAGGGGGTCATTGCTCCTGTCAGGCTGGCTAATGTATGTACATAGTCAAGGCTTGTGGTCTAGGAAGCAGCTTCGGAGACAGTGAAATTGTTTGAGGGAAGAAAGTTGGGCAAAGAAAATATCAAAGCCAAGTTAAAAAGGTAATTTCAGCTTCTTCAAAACTGATTAGCATTGTGGACTGTGGCATCAGTCTATTTTGAGTAAAACTGATCACTGCTTTTGGGGAAAGCATGCACTAAACTGCCAAGGTAATCAAGGTGCATCAAGCACTGTATATAAATGCTTTTTTTTTTTAATTCCGGCAATTCAGATTATGTTTATAATTAACTCATTCCTGACAGTATGATTTGTTGATGCCTGAACAAATTTCCTCAGGACTTTTAATTCTGCAAATATTACAATAAAAT